>NW_016804726.1:1394120-1408577 GCF_001698545.2 Rhinopithecus bieti
GAGGTCAGGAGATCGAGACCATCCTGGCTAACACGGTGAAACCCCGTCTCTACTAAAAAATACAAAAAAACTAGCCGGGCGAGGTGGCAGGCGCCTGTAGTCCCAGCTACTGGGGAGGCTGAGGCAGGAGAATGGCGTAAACCCGGGAGGCGGAGCTTGCAGTGAGCCAAGATCCGGCCACTGCACTCCAGCCTGGGCAACAGAGGGAGACTCCGTCTCAAAAAATAAATAAATAAAATTAAATAAATAAATAAATGTTATTATTGTTTGTTAATGTGGCAGTACTAGCATACTTTACTCCATTAAGCACTCTCCGTGTGAGCGTTACTGTTCTAAAAGCTGCCCATGCATTCACACCCAGTGAAGATCTGGGTTTCAGAGTGGTGCCATGGCCAAGGTCACACAGCCAGCAAGGTGCTAAGGCAGCATTTGTAAGATTCAATATTCTTACAGAACTTAGCTCAAATGATGGCAGTTATTCATGATCTGGGGAAACTGAGGCAAGAGGAAGAGAGTGACTGCTGAGGTTCCCTGCCTCCAGAAAGCTGGCCCTCTCCTTGCCCAAGGTGGCAGGACAGGTTGTAAGAACAAGCCCTTTGCTCAGGCTGGGCTGCCTGCCTCCAGTCGGCTGGCTGCCCGTGCCCTCTGCCAGCCACTGTTCCCTGTTGGCCAGCCAAGCTGTGGAGCAGTCCAGGACATTGTGTCCAGAGAGAGGGCCAAGCAGGCCCACCCCCAACTGTGGCGCTGACCTCCCTCCCTGCCTCTCTGGGCCTCGGGCCAACTTGGCCTGTCCCTAGCCCTGGTATGAGCAGGACAGAGCTGCGCTCATGGAAGCAGCTCTGAGGGCAGTGCCTCAGCTCCTCCTGCCTCACTTTGAGCCCTGGTTAGGAGGGGTGCCCCCCTCCAAGCCCTGCCGTCTCTCCAGAAGATACCCCTAGTCTCAGGGGACAGACTCCCCAGGATGCTCCTCAGGACAAGCCAGCTGGGCTGCTGAGATGCTGTTTTTCTGCCTTTGGTATGTTTGCTCTGCGTGTCCCAAAATGCCAGCTGAGCCAAGGGGAGAGGCCCCCTTACACAGAGAGTCAGCTGTGTGGGAGCCTAGTGCCCAGGTGAGCTGGACACAGACTTGACTCCCATCTTTATGGATAAGAAAACTGAACTGCGGCCGGGCGCGGTGGCTCAAGCCTGTAATCCCAGCACTTTGAGAGGCCGAGATGGGCGGATCACTAGGTCAGGAGATCGAGACCATCCTGGCTAACACGGTGAAACCCCGTCTCTACTAAAAAATATAAAATGCTAGCCGGGCGTGGGGGCAGGCGCCTGTAGTCCCAGCTACTCGGGAGGCTGAGGCAGGAGAATGGCGTAAACCCGGGAGGCGGAGCTTGCAGTGAGCTGAGATCCGGCTACTGTACTCCAGCCTGGGCGACAGAGCCAGACTCTGCCTCAAAAAAAAAAAAAAAAAAAAAAAAATCTGAACTGCATAGAGAGAGTGGGATTCACACAAAGCTGCACACGCATGAGCTAAGACTCTGCAGGAAGGGGCTGAGGAGTGGAGAAAAGTAAGGGTGGGGGAGCAGTCTCAGGGGAAGGGGCAGTGGCTCATGCCTGTGATCCCAGTACTTTGGGAGACCAAGGTGGCAAGATCCCTTGAACCCAGGAGTTTAAGACCAGCCTGGGCAACATGGTGAAACCCCGTCTCTACAAAAAATACCAAAATTAGGGTGGCATAGTGGCGCATACCTGTAATCCCAGCTACTCAGAAGGCTGAGGTGGAAGGGTCACCTGAGCCTGGGAAGTTGAGGCTGCAGTGAGTGGTCATCCCACCACTGCACTCCAGCCTGGGCAACAGAGCCAGATCCTATCTCTATAAATAAATAAAGAGCGGCTTGGCCGGGCACAGTGGCTCACACCTGTAATCCCAGTACTTTGGGAGGCCGAGGCGGGTGGATCACCTGAGGTCGGGAGTTCGAGACCAGCCTAACCAATGCAGAGAAACCACATCTCTACTAAAAAATACAAAATTAGCCGGGCATGATGGTGCATGCCTCTAATCCCAGCTACTCAGGAGGCTGAGACAGGAGAATCTCTTGAACCCAGGAGGTAGAGGTTGCAGTGAGCGGAGATCGCACCATTGCACTCCAGCCTGGGCAACAAGAGTGAAACTCTATCTCAAAAAAAAAAAAAAAAAAAAAAAAAAAAAAAAAAGGCCGGGCACAGTGGCTCATGCCTGTAACCCCAGCACTTTGGGAGGTCAAGGTGGAAGATCATGAGGTTGGGAGATCAAGACCATCCTGGCTAACATGGTGAAACCCCGTCTTTACTAAAAAATACAAAAAATTAGCTGGGCATGGTGGCCGGCACCTATAGTCCCAGCTATTCAGGAGGCTGAGGTAGGAGAATGGTGTGAACCCGGGAGGCGGAGCTTGCAATGAGCAGAGATCGTGCCACTGCACTCCAGCCTGGGCGGCAGAGTGAGACTCCATCTCAAAAAAAATAAAATAAAATAATTAAAAAAAGGGCTCCTTTGTATGTTCCAGGTCTCAGTTTAACTACTGGCTACTCAGAGACACCCTCCCTGACCCCCACCCTTTTAGAGGACAGCTGTTTTGTTTCCCTGAGGACAAATCTCCACACGGATTTTTCTTGTTTCCTTATATTTACTGTTTATCTTGCCCACCAGAATTAGTAAGGCTGGCAGGGGCAGGGACTTTTGGTTCTGCTGCGACTCCAGTGCTGAGAACAGACTCTGGCACATAGTAGGGGCTCAGTAAATATTAATTGAGTGAACCATGAATGTTGGTTGGCCGTTTCCGTCATTCCAGTATGTCAATACATTCCAGTATGTCTGCTTTTTCTTTTTTAATAGCTTTATTGAGGAATGATTGACATGTATGCTATACATACTCAAGAATTGTCATTCGGGGCTGGGTGCAGTGGCTCACGCCTGTAATCCCAGCACTTTGGGAGGTCGAGGTAGGCGGATCACCTGAGGTCAGGAGTTCGAGACCAGCCTGACCAACATGATGAAACCCCGTCTCTAGTAAAAATACAAAAATTTAGCCAGGCGTGGTGGCGCATGCCTGTAATCCCAGCTACTCGGGAGGCTAAGGCTGGAGAATCGCTTGAACCTGGGAGGTGGAGGTTGCGGTGAGCCCAGATGGTGTCATTGTACTCCAGCCTGGCCAACAGGAGCAAAACTGTTCTCAAAAAAAAAAAAGAAAGAAAGAAAGAAATTATAAATCGAGCCAGGCATGGTGGTGCACACCTGACCTGTATGTAGTCCCAGTTACTTGGGAGGCTGAGGTGAGAGGATCTCCTGAGCCCGGGAGTTCCAGGCTGCAGTGAGGTATAATTATGCCACTGCACTCCAGCCTGGGTGACAGAGTAAGGCCCCCATCTTAAATTAAAATATGTAGGTATAGTCTGGGCGCGGTGGCTCACACCTGTAATCCCAGTACTTTGGGAGGCTGAGGTGGGTGAATCACGAGGTCAGGAGATCGAGACCATCTTGGCTAACACAGTGAAACCCCATCTCTACTAAAAACACAAAAAACTAGCAGGGCGCCTGTAGTCCCAGCTAGGGACTTGGGACAGCTGAGGCAGGAAAGAATGGCGTGAACCTGGGAGGTGGAGCTTACAGTGAGCCGAGATTGTGCCACTGCACTCCAGCCTGAGCGACCGTGTGAGGCTCCATCTGGAAAAAATATATATATGTGTGTGTGTGTGTGTGTGTGTATATATATACACATACATATATACATATATATATTTTTTTAAATAAATAAAAATGTCCGGGTGCGGTGGCTTACATTGTAATGCCAGCACTTTGGGAGACTGAGGTGGACGGATCACCTGAGGTCAGGAGTTAGAGACTAGCCTGACCAACATGATGAAACCCTGAAAATCTACTAAAAATACAGAATGAGCCGGACATGGTGGCACATGCCTGTAATCCCAGGTACTTGGGAGGTTAAGGCAGTAGAATTGCTTGAACCTGGGAGGCAGAGGTTGCAGTGAGCACCATTACACTCCAGCCTGGACAATAAGAGCGAAAGTCTCAAAAAATAAAATAAATAAAACTATAATTTAATGAATTTTGACCTGTTGTATACCCATGAAACCATCACTACAATCACGGTAATGACTATATCTCTCACCTCCAAGTTTCGTTATTCCCTGCCAGTAAAAAATTATTATTATTATTTTTTGAGACAGGTCTCACTCTGTTGCCCAGGCTGGAGTACAGTGGCTTGATCTCAGCTCACTGCAACCTTTACCTCCCAGGTGCAGGTGATCCTCTCACCTCAGCCCCCAAGTAGCTGGGACTGCAGGCATGTGCCACCATGCCCAGCTAATTTTTATATTTTTTGTAGAGATGGTGTTTCATTGTCTTGCCCAGGCTGGTCTTGAACTCCTAAGCACTTTGGCTTCCTAAAGTGCTAGGATTACATATTCCCCTGTTTAAATCCCTCCTGCTTGACGCCCCCATCCTTGTGTCCCCAAGCAGCCACTCACTCATCTGCTTTCCTTCACTGTAGGTGAATTTGCATTTTCTATACATGGAATCAGATAGTACCTACTTATTTTTCTTTTAAGGTGTGGCTTTCAGCCAGGCATGGTAGCTCACACATGTGATCCCAACACTTTAGGAGGCTGTGGTGGGAGGATCACGTCAGTCCAGGAGTTTGAGACCAGCCTGGGAAACACAGACTTCATCTCTACTTAAAATTTTTTTGGGCCAGGTGCGGTGGCACACACCTGTAATCCCAGCACTTTGGGAGGATGAGGCAGGTGGAACACCTGAAGTCAGGAGTTCATGACCAGCCTGACTAACATGGTGAAACCCGGTCTCTATTAAGTACAGAAAAATTAGCCGGGCGTGGTAGCACATGCCTGTAATCCGAGCTACTTGGGAGGTTGAGGCAGGAGAATCACTTGTACCTGGAAGGTGGAGGTTGCAGTGAGCTGAGATCGCGCCATTTCACTCCAGCCTGGTCAACAAGAATAAGACTCTGTCTCAAAAGAAAAGAAAAGGCCAGGCGCGGTGGCTCAAGCCTGTAATCCCAGCACTTTGGGAGGCCGAGACGGGCGGATCACGAGGTCAGGAGATCGAGACCATCCTGGCTAACTCGGTGAAACCCCACCTCTACTAAAAAAAAAAAAACTAGCCAGGCGGCCGCCTGTAGTCCCAGGTACTCGGAGGCTGAGGCAGGAGAATGGCGTAAACGCGGAAGGCGGAGCTTGTAGTGAGCTGAGATCTGGCCCCTGCACTCCAGCCTGGGCGATAAAGCGAGACTCTGTCTCAAAAAAAAAAAAAGAAAGAAAAAAAAATTTTCTTTGGCGGGGCGTGGTAACACACACCTGTAATTCCAGCACTTTGGGAGGCCAAGGCAGGCAGTTCACCTGAGGCCACAAGTTCGAGACCAGCCTGGCCAACGTGTTGAAACCCCATCTGTACTAAAAATACAAAAATTAGCCATGCATGCTGTCGTGTGCCTGTAGTCCCAGCTACTCAGGAAGCTGAGGCAGGAGAGTCACTTGAACCTGGGAGGTGGAGGTTGCAGTGAGTGAGCTGAGATTACGCCACTGCACTCCAGCCTGGGTAACAGAGTAAGACTCCATCTCAAAAAAGAATTTTTTTAAAGGTGTGGCTTTTACTCAGCATTATTATTTTGAGATCCAGCCATGTTGTGTGTGTCAGCAGTTAATTTGTTTTCATCAGGAGTGGTATTCCATAGTATAGATGTGACAGCTTTGGTTCAACCATTCACCCATTGAAGGATATTTGGGTGTTTCCAGTTTGGGGCCATAACAAATAAGGCTAGTATGAACATTTGCATATAAGTCATTTTATTTTTCTTTGAGACAGGGACTCATTCGATTCCCTAGGGTGGAGTGCAGCGGTATGATCATGGCTCACTGCATCCTCAACCTTCTGGGCTCAAGTGATCCTCCCCGCTCAGCTCTGAAGTATCTGGGACTACAGGTAGGCACCATACCTGGCTAAATTTTTAAAATGTTTTTGTGGTTTAGCTGGGCTTGGTGGTGTGTGTGCCTATAATTCCAGCTACTCGGGAGGCTGAGGCAGGAGAATCGCTTGAATCTGGGAGGCAGAGATTGCAGTGAGCCGAGATCATGCCATTGCACTCCAGCCTGGGCGACAGAACGAAACTGCATCTCAAAAAAAAAAAAAAAAAAAGAAAAAAATTCTGTAGAGATAGGGTCTTGCTATGTTGCCCAGGCTGGTCTCAAACTCCTAGACCCAAATGATACTCCTACCTCGGCCTGCCAAATACTTGGGATTATAGGCATGAGCCACGGCACCTCACAAAGACTTGCATGCACCTGGCCTTGCATGCAAGTCTTTATAAGGACATAACATTTATTTCCTTCCCCCTTTTTCTTTTCTTTTCTTTTTTTTTTTTTTGAGACAGAGTCTCACTCTCTTGTTGCCCAGGCTGGAGTACAGTGGTGCTCTCTTGGCTCACTGCAATCTCTGCCTCCTGGGTTCAAGTGATTCTCCTGCCTCAGCCTCCCATATAGCTGGGATTACAGGCACCGGCCACCACGCCCGGCTAATTTTTGTATTTTAGTAGAGACGGGATTTCACCATGTTGGCTAGCTGGTCTCGAACTCCTGACCTCAGGTGATCGGCCTGCCTCGGCCTCCCCAAGTGCTGAGATTACAGGCATGAGCCACAGCGCTCGGCCTTATTTCTTTTTCTTTCTTTTTTTTTTTTTATTTGAGACGGAGTTTTGCGTCTCACTCTGTTGCTCAGGCTGTATAGTACAGTGGCATGTTCTCGGCTCACTGCAACCTCCACCTCCTTGGTTCAAGCAATTCTCCTGCCTCAGCTTCCTGAGTGGCTGGGACTCCAGGCGTGCACTCCTACGTCCGGCTAATTTGTTTTGTTTTGTTTTGTTTTGTTTTGAAACGGAGTCTTGCTCTGTCACCCAGGCTGGAGCGCAGTGGCCGGATCTCAGCTCACTGCAAGCTCCGCCTCCCGGGTTTACGCCATTCTCCTGCCTCAGCTTCCCGAGTAGCTGGGACTACAGGCGCCCGCCACGTCGCCCGGCTAGTTTTTTTCTATTTTTTAGTAGAGACGGGGTTTCACCATGTTAGCCAGGATGGTCTCGATCTCTGTGATCCACCCGTCTCGGCCTCCCAAAGTGCTGGGATTACAGGCTTGAGCCACGCGCCCGGCCGTTTTTGTTTTGTTTTGTTTTGTTTTGAGACGGAGTCTTCGCTCTGTCGCCAGGCTGGAGTGTAGTGGCTTGATATTGGCTCACTGCAACCTGCGCCTCCCAGGTTCAAGCGATTCTCCTGCCTCAGCCTCTCGAGTAGCTGAGACTACAGGTGCGTGCTACCTCACCCAGCTAATTTTTGTATTTTTAGGGGAGATAGGGTTTCACCATGTTGGCCAGGATGGTCTCGATCTCTTGACTTCACGATCCACCCACCTTGGGCTCCCAAAGTGCTGGGATTACAGGTGTGAGCCACTGTGCCCAGCCTGTTTCCTTTTCTTATGAGATCGGAGTGGAATGGCTATATCACATGATACATGTGTAACTTCTTTTTGAGCCCAGATCTTACTCTGTCACTCAGGCTGTAGTGCAGTGGCCCACTGCAGCCTTAACATCCCAGTCTCAAGCAGTCCTCTCACAGCCTCCCAAGTAGCTGGGACCACAGGTGCCAGCCATAACACCTCACTATTGTTTTTTTGTTGTTGTTTTTTTGAGACAGAGTCTTGTTCTGTCGCCTAGTCTGTACTTCCTTCCGGGCTCAAGCGATTCTCCTGCCTCAGCCTCCCAAGTAGCTGGGACACACCACCATGCTCGGCTAATTTTTGTATTTTTAGTAGAGACGAGATTTCACCATTTTGACCAGGCTGGTCTCAAACTCCTGACCTTGTGATCTGCCTGCCTTGGGCTCCCAAAGTGCTGGGATTACAGGCGTGAGCCACCACACCCAGCCCATTATTATTATTATTTTTTTTGAGATGGAGTCTTGCTCTGTCTCCAGGCTGGAGGGTAGTGGCATGATCTCGGCTCACTGCAACCTCCACCTCCCGGGTTCAAGTGATTCTCCCCGCTCAGCCTCCTGAGTAGCTGGGATTACAGGCGCATGCCACCATGCCCGGATAATTTTTTTAAAAAATATTTTTAGTGGAGACAGGGTTTCACCATGTTGGCCAGGATTGTCTTGATCTCTTGACCTTGTGATCTGCCCACCTCGGCCTCCCAAAGTGCTGGGATTACAGGCGTGAGCCACTGCACCCGGCCAGCCCACTAATGTTTTAAGTTTTTGTAGAGATGGGGTCTTGCCATGTTGCCATATTGCCATGTTGCCCAGGCTGATCTTGAACTCCTGGGCTTAAGTGATCCTCCCACCTCAGCCTCTCAAAGTGGTAGGATTACAGGTATAAGCCACCACACCTGACCATTTTTTGTAGAGGCAAGATCTCCTCACTGTGTTGCACAGGCTGGTCTTGAACTCCTTGGGCTCAAACAATCCTCCCGCCTTGACCTCCCAAAGTACTGGTATTACCAACATGAGCCACCATGTCTGGCTGTATGTTTAACTTTTTAAGAAACTTCCTCAAGCCTGTAATCCCAGCACTTTGGGAGGCCGAGACGGGCGGATCACGAGGTCAGGAGATAGAGACCATCCTGGCTAACACAGTGAAACCCCGTCTCTACTAAAAAAAATACAAAAAAACTAGCCGGGCGAGGTGGCGGGCGCCTGCAGTCCCAGCTACTTGGGAGGCTGAGGCAGGAGAATGGCGTAAACCCGGGAGGCGGAGCTTGCAGTGAGCTGAGATCCGGCCACTGCACTCCAGCCTGGGCGATAGAGCGAGACTCCGTCTCAACAACAACAACAACAACAACAACAAAGCAACTTCCCGGCCAGGTATGGTGGCTCAAGCCTGTAATCCCAGCACTTTGGGAGGCCGAGGTGGGCGGGTCACGAGGTCAGGAGATCGAGACCATCCTGGCTAACACGGTGAAACCCCGTCTCTACTAAAAATACAAAAAATTAGCTGGGTGTGGTGGCGGGCACCTGTAGTCCCAGCTACTTGGGAGGCCGAGACAGGAGAATGGCGTGAACCCAGGAGGCAGAGCTTGCAGTGAGCTGAGATCTGGCCACTGCACTCCAGCCTGGGCGACAGAGCGAGACTCCGTCTCAAAAAAACAAACAAACAAACAAAAAAAAACAAACAAACAAACAAAAAAAAAAAACTTCCCTTCTGGCCAGGTGCGGTGGCTCACGCCTGTAACCCCAACATTTTGGGAGGCCGAGGCAGGCGGATCACCTGAGGTCAGGAGTTCAAGACCAGCCTAGCCAACATGGCAAAACCCCATCTCTACTAAAAATAGAAAAAAATTAAGTGGCCCGGTGGCAGGCGCCTGTAATCCCAGCTACCTGGGAGGCTGAGGTAGGGAGAATTGCTTAAACCCGAGAGGTGGAGGTTGCAGTGAGCTGATATCGAGCCACTACACTCTAACCTGGGCAACAGATCGAGACTCTGTGTTAAAAAAAAAAAAAAGCCTCCCTTCCAAATTATCTTCCAAAATGGTTGTACCATTTTCCATTCCCATGAGCAGTATATAAAGTTACTAATTCCTGCACATCTTGACCAGCATTTGCTGTGGACACTCTCTTTCATTTTAGCTGTTTTAATAGTTATGTTCATTGTGGTTTTAGGCGGGGTGCGATGGCTCAAGCCTGTAATCTCAGCACTTTGTGAGGGGTTTTACATTTCTGCCTTCTCAAAACCTCTGTGGTTTGTTGAAAGAGTCAGTTACACTTGCTGTGCCCTTAACTTCACCCTTCACTCCTGTGCACCTTAGTCTCACTCCCCTTCCCCTCTCTTCGGACTCCCTAAGGCCCCCTCAATGCCAAGTCCAGGTGTCATGTTACCCTGCAACTCACCCAGAAGCACTTGGCATAAGTGCTGTTCCCCTTCAAATTCTTCACCTACTAGCTTCTGTCAATCCTCTGAAAAGCCTTCCAGGGCCACATGGGAGCCTCCTCTGGGTGCATAGAGCTCCTGGGCCTCCTCCTGCTGTGGACCTGATGTGGTGTTGAAGTCATGAGACCTGGGTTTGTCTTCTCCCAGCTCTTCCACCAGTAGAAGGCCCCTCCAAGGGAGGGGCCTGGGTCTGCTCCTGCAGCGGTCCTTGCTCTGGGCCTGGCATAAAGGAGGGTTCCAAGAGGGTCTGCAGTTGAATATGTGAGAGAAAGCGCTCTCTCTCTCTCCTCTCTCTCTTTTTTTCTTTTTTTTTTTTTTGAGACGGAGTCTCTGTCACCATTCTGAAGTGCAATGGTGTGATCTCAGCTCACTGCAACCTCTGGCTCCCGGGTTCATGCTATTCTTCTGCCTCAGCCTCCCATGTAGCTGAGACTACAGGGACGTGCCACCACACCCAGCGAATTTTCTGTATTTTTAGTAGAGACGAGGTTTCATCATGTTGGACAGGCTGGTCTCGAACTCCTGACCTCAGGTGATCCGCCCACCTGAGCCTCCCAGAGTGCTGGGATTACAGGTATGAGCCACCACGCCCGGCCGAGAAAGCTCTCTTCTTGTCTCTGCTCCTAGCTACAGATAATGCAACCACGAGGCAAGAAACTTAGTGCATATTGAAGAGAAAATGCCAGCTTCGCATCCAGGCTTCAGGCAGGGCCCATGCTATGGCCTGGGACCCCCTTCGACCTCATCTGCGCCACTTGCCTGTTGCTGCTGGCCTTTTCTTCCCTGAACCCACCATCCTGCCATCCTGTCCCTGCCTCTTGCCCTTGGAAGTGTCTGGTCCTGCTGCTTTTCTCCCTGTTAAGCATGTGACAAGGAATCGTATGCTTCAGGTCACGGGTTGAAAGCCCACTTCTCGGGAAGGCCTGCCTTGTCTTGTCCACCCAATATAAGTGTCCACTTTGTCACTAGCCACTGTCACTGGTCGTAATTATCTTACCATCTGCCATTTTCTCATTTATTTGTTTGTTTTCAGTTAATAGAACATTGTTTCAGGAGAGCAAGGATTTTGTCTGCAGTTGCCCCTTATTTCCTCATGCCTAGCACACTGTCCAGTGTTTATGGGGGTCCCATATTGAATGTGGAATTTTGGAGGTTTTTTGAGACAGGGTTTCACGCTGTTGCCCAGGCTGGAGTGCAGTGGCACGATCACATCTCACTTCTTCCTTGACCTCTTGGGCTCAAGTCATCCTCCCACCTCAGCCTCCTGAGTAGCTGGGACTGCAGGCATATGCCACCATGGCTGGCTAATTTTTTTATTTTTTGTAGAGACATGGGAGTCTCACCATGTTCCCCAGGATGGTCTCAAACTCCTGGGCTCAAGCAATCTTTCTGCCTCCACCTCTCAAAGTGCTAGGATTCCAAGCGTGAGCCATCGCCTCAGCTGAATATTGAATGTTTAATATAATGAATCAAGCCGGGCGCGGTGGCTCATGACTGTAATCCCAGCACTTTGGGAGGCTGAGGCAGGCAGATCACTTGAGGTCAGGAGTTCTAGACTGACCTGGCCAATATGGTGAAACCCTGTCTCTACTGAAAATACAAAAATTAGCCAGACATGGTGGCATGCACCTATAATCCCAGCTACTTGGGAGGCGGAGGTTGCAGTGAGCCAAGATTACACCACTGCACTCTAGCCTGGGTGACAGAGCAAGACTCCATTGCAAATAAAAATAGAAATAGTGTAGTGAATCAGGCTGGGCGAGGTGGCTCATACCTGTAATCCCAGCACTTTAGGAGGCATGAGGATCACTTGAGCCCAGGAATTTGAGACGAGTCTGGACAACATAGTAAGACCCTGTCTCTACAAAAAATTAAAAGTAAAAAATTAACTGGGTGTCATGGCTTACACCTGTAATCCTAGCTACTCGGGAGACTGAGGCAGGAGGATTGCTTGAGCCTGGGAGGTCACGACTGCAGTGACCCATGATCCTGTCACTGCACTCCAGCCTGAGTGACAGAGGAGGATCCTGTCTCAAAAAAAAAAAAAAAAAAGGAATATAGTGAATCAGGGCAGAGCTAGAAAAAGAACCCAGATGTGTGGGCCTCTGGGCCAAGACTCTTCTCCTGTCTGGACTTCCCAGCCCTGCCACAGCCCAGCAGTAGTTTGACTAGGTTCTTGTGTCTTGGGTTGGGGGGTCTCACTTGATGGTATATGGTTCTGCCCAGGGCTCAACCCATCATTACTTCCTCACATCTTTGGGAAAAGTGCCACCATACAGGGTCCTCCTAGGGCCCTCCCTAGGGCTCAGGAGCCAGTGGGGCAAGAAGAGGTGCAGGCACAGGGACCATCCTGAATGGCCTAGCTGGACAGGGGCCAAGCCCCACTGTCCCCTGTTGTACAAATGGGACAGATGTCAAGAGGGGTTCAAAGTTACACAGTGAATCGGCAGCTTCAAGGACCTAGAACCTACTTCTCTCTGATAGTGAAATCCCCAAATTAAAAACGCAGAGAATTGGCCGGGCATGGTGGCTTACACTTGTAATCCCAGCTCTTTGGGAGGCCGAGGCGGGCGGATCACCTGAGGTCAGGAGTTTGAGACCAGCCTGGCCAACATAGCGAAACCCTGTCTCTACTAAAAGTACAAAAATTGGCCAGGTGCGGTGGCTTATGCTTGTAATCCCCGCACTTTGGGAGGCCGAGGCGGGCGAATCACGAGGTCAGGAGGTCAAGACCATCTTGGCTAACACAGTAAAACCCATCTCTACTAAAAACACAAAACATTAGTTGGGCGTGATGGCACGCGCCTGTAATGTCAGTTACTGGGGAGGCTGAGGCAAGATAATCTCTTGAACTCGGGAGGCGGAGGTTGCAGTGAGCCAAGATTGCACCACTGCACTCCAGCCCGGGCAACAGTGCAAGACATCGTCTCAAAAAAAAAAAAAGTACAAAAATTAGCCTGGTGTGGTGGTGGCACACCTGTGTTCCCAGGGCAGAGAGTGGATGCCCATGGATAGTTTGTCAAAGGAATAAATTAGCCTTTTTCAGAGGAACTGAGTCTACTAGAATATTCTTTCTTCCCCTGCTGCAGGGCTGGGGCCCCTGGATCCCTTTACCCCTCCAAGTCTCCCCCTCCACCTCTTCAGAGCCAGTGAGTGTTCGCTGAATAAACAAAGGCATGAATGTCTGAATGAGTGATTTCTGTCTATGCCATGGAGAATTTTTTTTCCCTCAAATCCATAGTATCTATACCTTCAGAGGGATGGGCCGGGCCAGGAAGGTGAGTCTGGCTTCTGAGCTGGGTCTCGCCCAGGACCTTCCACTGACGGCATGACAGGGAGTGGGAGCAGGCACCTGCCGCGTTGGGACCTGTGTCTACATGAAACAGGAATGAGCAGGTGAGGGCCACCCTGCCCCTGCCGTGGGGCCCAAGGCGGGGTGATCAGCTTATACACAGGGATACAGGGACAAGGTGGGCTTCTCCCTGGCCTGGCAGGATGGAAGAAAGTGAAACCCCTGCAAATGGCCCTGTGTCTGGCAGGCCAGGGCCTCATTATCCTGGATGGGGACCTCCTTCCCCTCAATAGGCCCTGCAGAGGGGAAGTGGCCCATGGAGGGGCTGGACATCAGGCCTCCTGCGACCTGTCCAGAGGTTGGATGTTTGTCCTGGGAGCTTCTAGTTCACCAACTTAGTTGGGGAGCGCTCAGTGTTGCCTGTTTGGGGAGTGAGGGGCCTGAGGAGGCCCCGTACCCCACTGATACCCCAGAACTGTTTCCCCCCTACCCCAGCCCAGTGGTGGCGTGGCAGTAGAGGTGGCAAGGTCATCCCCTGCCACCCTTAACCTGTATCACTCTTCTATAGCAGTTATAATTGTATCAAATGCATGTGAGACATCAACTCTGGGAAGGCAGACAGTGTGTGATTTATTCTCCAGTGGACAAAAACTGACACTGCCCAGTATCACTTGGATCAATAAATGAAAAAATCAGACATAAGTCAAAATCTTTACCACTTACTAGTTTTGTGAATCTAAGGTAATCTAAGTTGGAGCCTATTTCTTGTTTGTTTCTTTGAGACGGAATCTTGCTCTGTCACCCAGGCTGGAGTGCAATGGCGCGATCTCAACTCACTGCAACCTCCGCCTCCCTGTTTCAAGAGATTCTAGTGCCTCAGCCTCCCAAGTAGCTGGGATTATAGGCGCTTGCCACCACACCCAGCTAATTTTTTTTTTTTTTTTTTTGAGACGGAGTCTCGCTGTGTCGCCCAGGCTGGAGTGCAGTGGCCGGATCTCAGCTCACTGCAAGCTCCGCCTCCCGGGTTTACGCCATTCTCCTGCCTCAGCCTCCGGAGTAGCTGGGACTACAGGCGCCCGCCACCTCGCCCGGCTAGTTTTTTGTATTTTTAGTAGAGACGGGGTTTCACCGTGTTAGCCAGGATGGTCTCGATCTCCTGACCTCGTGATCCGCCCGTCTCGGCCTCCCAAAG
>NW_016804726.1:1410835-1429712 GCF_001698545.2 Rhinopithecus bieti
GCGCCCGGCCTAATTTTGTATTTTAAAATAGAGACGGGTTTTGTCATGTTGGCCAGGCTGTTCTCAAACTCTTGACCTCGAGGGATCCACCTGCCTCAGCCCCCAAAGAGCTGGGATTACGGACATGAACCACTGCACCCAGCCTATTTCTTAACTGCAAAATGGAGACAATCCCTGTGAGGATGAACAATCCCTGTGAAAATTCAACAGGATGAGGAATGGTGGCTCACGTCCGTAATCCCAGCACTTTGAGAGGGAGGCCGAGGTGGGAGGACTGCTTGAGCCCAGGAGTTCAAGACCCTGTCCAATTAAAAAACAAAACGGAATAAATAAATAAATAAATAAATAAATAACTTCGGCGCGGCCCGGCACAGCGGACACCAGGACTCCAAGATGGCGTCAGTCGTATCAGTGAAGGACAAGAAACTTCTGGAGGTCAAACTGGGGGAGCTGCCACGCTGGATCTTGATGCGGGATTTCAGCCCTAGTGGCATTTTCAGAGTGTTTCAAAGAGGTTACTACCGGTACTACAAGTACATTGACGTGAGAAAAGGGAGCATCTCAGGGGTTACCATGGTGCTGGCATGCTATGTGCTCTTCAGCTACTGCCTTTCCTACAAGCATCTCAAGCAGGAGCGGCTCCGCAAATACTACTGAAGAGGACACACTCTACACCCCCCCACCCCATGACTTTGGCCCGAGCCCTTCCGTGAGGAACACAATCTCGATTGTTGCTGAATCCTTTCATATCCTGATGGGAATTAACCTCCAAATAAAAGATGACTGTTAAAAAAAATAACTTCACAAATATTCTGAGCTCACTTCAGCCCAGGGGCCTTGCCAGTTTCTGACATGAAGTACACGCTGGTGGGAGATGGTATAGAGAGATTTTGTTTCTCTCCTAGATGGGCAGCATTGATGGGCACAGGCCCTGGGAAGGGGAAAATATGGCTTGGGGCACTGGGAGATGGCAGAGCTCCTAAGGAAATCGGCCACTGCCAGAAGGGTGGCCTTCTCTGAGCTGGGCTGTCTTACTCTTAAAGCAGCTCCAGAATTGTCCAGCCCCAGAAAAGGGCTGAGAATCCAAGCACCAGGGTTTTGGATGGAACCTGGCTTAGGTGAGCTGTTATCCTTGCCCACATCTAAGGATCTAGTACTAAGGATCAAGTACTAGATCTAGAGCAGGCTGGAGGTTGCTCCCTCTCTCCTCACCACAGGAATAGGCAATTCCTAAAGAGTCATGAAGAAGGACCCCGTTCTCCAGGCTCTGCTCCCAGCCCTGGTGCCACCACCAACTGGCTAAGGGAACTGGAGTGGTTCCTAACTTCGTGGAACCTGTTTCCAGTGTAGAAAAGCATCTGGTGTAGCAGGCACAATGATGTATCCTGTGTTGATGGGATGGATAGGTGATCAGGAAGGGGCACCAGGACAGTTATGTCCATCGGAGGCTGTCACTGTAAGGAGGACCAATCATTTCTTGGAGTCTGTAAGGGCTGGGCCACTCCCATTCTCTCCATCCGAAAAGGGACCCCAGAAACCAAGCAAGCCAGGAGCAGGCAGAAGGCTGTTATATATCATGCTTTTAATACAAACTTAAAAAATCTGGAACAATAGAAACTGTACAGATTTGATCAATCTTTTTGTTTTGTTTTTAAACTAAAATCTCTAAACACACCAATGTCCCATTCCAAAATATTGCACAACATTCTGAATACAAAACCCTTGATTGTATTCCTCCTTCACTAAAGAAAAAAGTTCATGACCCTGCTCCCCGGGCTCCTCTCCAGGCTTGCCTCAATGCCCCCTTCCCATCCCTAGGGAGAAAACTAGAGAATCTATAACTCACTGCATTGAGAAAAAGACATCATTCTGGACTAACAGTTTCCATTCTTCACAAGATAATCCACCTTTTGATTTGTTCCTGGGAAAGAGGGATAGAGGATGGGGAAAGGGGAGAAAAGGTTTTATTCTCCTCTTTTTTTTTAAAGTTTGTTTTTCCTGAAAAAATATGTTTCTCTCATCTTAAGAAAAAATCTTGAAAAGAAAAAAATTATGTTTTTTACGTTAGAAATATACATATATTATATATACCTCTTACATTTTACAAATGTAGCAAATTATTCAATACAAACGGACACCAAAAAATGTAAAAAATAAAAAAAAGTTTTCCTACGAAACCAGGTAAATTAGTGCAGATTTCTGTTTTTGTTTTCTTAAAAAAAATAAAATTGAAGCAAAAATGCCTAGATTTGAGACAAGACGGACTGAACTGGGCCCAAGAGCGCAGCACTGGAGTCATGCTCCTGAACACACATTTTTCTTCGTATTTCAAAAGACACAAAGGGGTTGGTCTCCCCTCTCTCCCTACATGTGAGAAACAAGCTGACCTGGTGCGGGTGGGTGCCTGTGTGTGGCGATGGGAGGAGGGCTAGAAGGGGACGTAAGGCAGCATCCAACCTTTCCCAGAGAGAAGTTATCTGTTGGGCCTGTCACCTGTGTGGGAGCCAAGGATGAGGGGAAGGATGGCCCAGACTGGGCTGGCCCCTGAGAAGTCTAGGGGAACAGATGGTGCTGGGCTGAGAAGCCAGGACATTGCCTGCCGGGGGAGGTAGAGCTGGTGCACACTGCAGGGAGAGGAGGCTGGCAGTGCCGGCCTGGGCTGGACCCACTGCCATAGCAGTTGCCTACTTGGGGTCCCTGGGTAGGATGGAGTGGGTGGGGTGCCAGGGGCTTTGGTGCTTTCTGGCGATGGGACCCTGATGCCAAGTACCCCTCTTTGCAAAGAAGAAAAAGTTCATGACGCTGATCCCTTGGCTCCTGTTCATGCTTGCCTGGCCTCCTAGGGTTGGAGGAACAAGCCCTCTCCTGCAGAGGCAGGCGAGCAAGCGCTCTCCTATAATCCAACACATCAGGCGGGAGCCCGAGTCCCTGTCAGGACACCACTCTTCGCAGCATCAAGGTCCAGTGGGGTTGGGTCAGGGCAGTGAGAAGGGGTGGCAAGAGGTACCGAGAAGCTCTCAACCAGGCAGGGGCACAAATGCACTCAACACCTCCAACTAAGAGACGCAAAGTCTCAACTCCAGGCTCAGGGCTGCCCCGCACAGACACTGACTCTAAAACCCCACCCTGCCTCCCTGCCCACCCCCAAGGGTGCCCAGGTGAGCAGCTCCCGCTGGGCTAAGGTCACACAACAGGAGGGTGAAGTCCGGGGGCTTCTCATAGGCATCGGGGCTTGGGTATTCCCTCTGCCCTGCAGAGCTAACATTAGTATCTTTTTGGTCAAAAACACAAGTGCAGATCCTTCTGCAGTCTGCAAACCAGTTCCTTCTGCAGTGTTTTCCTCTGGGAGTGTCTTGGGCTCAGCCACAGTGGTGTCACCCCACCATGCACACTGCCCTGCAAAAGGACTGCCGATACCCCCAGCCCATTCCCCAGCCCCACATATAAATAAGCATTTGCTGCAACCCAGAATCACATCCAGAAGGGAAGTTTCACATGGCTTGGAATCCTTTAAAAAAGGACAGCAAACCAAACACACACACACACACACACACACACACACACACACACACCCCTCCCTACCCACAACCTCCAGCCTGGGGAAGAAGGGGCTGCATGAGGGAAAGGAAGGCCACACACATGATGATGGTCTGGGCCTGGAGGGAATGGTGGGGTGGGGCCATAGGACAGAGATGAAAGGAGTTTCACTAGACGAAGTGCTAATCTCCCTGTAGTCACAGACATCAGCTCTAGGCGGAGGGTGTCAAGTGGCCAGCCGGCAGCTCCCTGTGGCCCAGCCTGAAAGGGAGTGGGGACTGGGGTCAGACCTATTCAGGTGGCAGGGCCCGAGAAGGCCTGCTGAGGTTGGATGGCTTTGAGTGCGAGGATAGCTGGGTGACAGAGGCAGTGACACGGGCCAGCCTTTCCCTGTTCCAGGGAGGGTCAGGCTCCAGCTGCAGCTCTTTCTTCCCTGTGAGCTTGGACACACCAATCCTAAACTAGGAGTGTGAAGGAGGAAGGGAGGAGCAGGGAGCAGCAGTTCACATCTGGACCATTCTTAGCACAGGAAGCCACTCATTAAAGATGTTATATAGAAAACTACATGTAAGAAAAAAAAAAGAAAAAGAAATATAAAACCCAAACCAACCAAATAAATCACAGGCCGGTGGGTGAGCGGTAAGGGGTGAGTGAAACACACTTGGGTGCTTTGCGGGGCCCTCCCATTCCGTGCCTGGGCTGGATCTTTTTTCTAGAAGTGAGAGTGAGAAGATCGAAAATCTTTTGTACATTTTCTTTTCCTCTTTTTTTTGGCCTTTTCTTTCTCTTTTCTGTGGTCTTGGGTGCTTCTGGCCCCACGGGCAGGTAGACGGTCAGTTGGCCAGCACCACGGGCTGGAACGGCTGGCTGGGATACTGCATGGTGTTCAGGTTGTAGCTGAGGCCTTCCACAAAGGGTGTCTTCTCCAGGAAGAGGCTGTTGGCACCACCTCCAAATACCTGGGCCATGTCAAAGCTGCTGCTGTTGCAGGTGCCAGCCCCACTGCCTCCAAACGGGCCTGGGGTGCCACTGCCCTGGCCATCGGCCGCATCAAAGAAGAGGCTGGGCGAGCCACCACCGTTGTACACGAACTCCTTGGCATTGGGCGAGAGCTGGGACTGAGGGGCCGGGTTGGCCGTGATGAAGTTCAGTGAATGCATAGACAGAGAGAGGCTCTTGTGCTTCAGCAGGCTGTTGGTGGGTGAACGGGCCATGCGAGGCTGCTGTGGTGGCTGCTGGCCACCTGCCCCACTGCTGGCTACACCCCCGCCACTTGCTGCCCCGCCACCCTTCTTCATCTTAGTGGAGCCAAATTTGGTGGCAGCGAAGGAGGCAGTGGTGAAGGTGATGGGCTGAGCGGAGCGGGGAATGAAGGTAGGGCTGGGTGACTGGCCAAAGGATGGTGATGGGGAGTTGGACAGGGAGCTGTCCTGGCTGCCAACGGGCACGAACACCTGGGCGTCAGGGTTGAAGCTGCTCTTGATCTCCTTGTCCAGCTCTGGGGCACCACAACCCTCACTATCATCCAGGTACAGCACTTTCACAGCTCCCTTCTCACCAATCTGGTAGGACACCTCAAAGGGATCAATCCAGACACTCAGCTCCTCAGGCACATTGGCCCGCACATCTTCCACCGCCAGGCCACTCCGCTTGGCAGCCAGCTCCACCACGGGGTCCACCATCTCCCCAATGTGAACACAGCGGAAGCCAGAGCCCTTCAGGGGTTTTTCAGGGTACCAGTGGCCTTCATATTTATTTTTCAAAAGCCGCTCTAGCTCCTCCCCAAATAGGTCTGCCCGGCGCCGGGGCAGCTTGTTGTACAAGTAGGAGATGATAAAGTTCAGGGCCACTTTGATCTCTAGCTGCATGGTCCTTTCCTAGGCAGAGAATCAGCACAGGACACGTGTACAGCCTCGGGCTCCAGACGGCTCTGGGAAATGAGAGGCACCGTGAGAAAATATGCAGAAAGCTGGTGGTGACCAACAGCTAAGGATAGATAGAAAAGCACCAACTTTGGATCACACTAGAACCAGGAGCCTATTTCTGCCCCACCAGTGGCTAATGTCTGACTGCGGGCCCTAGTTTCCTCCTTAGTAACATGAGGCCATCATGAAGTTGTTAGTTCGAGGATATAAACTGCCTCACAATGTACCTGGCAATTAAAGGTAATTGATAAAGTTAGCTACTGTTGGCTGGGCATGGTGGCTCATGCCTGTAAGCCCAGCACTTTGGGAGGCCGAGACAGGTAGATCACAAGGTCAAGAGATTGAGACCATCCTGGCCAACATAGTGAAGCCCCAACTCTACTAAAAATATAAAAATTAGCTGGGCATGGTGGCAGGCGCCTGGAGTCCCAGCTACTTGGGAGGCTGAGGCAGGAGAATCGCTTCAACCCAGGAGGCAGAGGTTGCAGTGAGCTGAGATCATGCCACTGCACACCAGCCTGGCGACAGAGCGAGACTCTATCTCAAAAAAAAAAAAAAAAAAAAAGCTACTATTTTTAAGTAATTCTAAAGACATAGGGAAGCTGTGTTTTCCACCATCTTGAGAATTCAGGTCACTGTATGAATGACACTAAAAAAATCAAGTCCCTAAATCAGGTGAAGAAGAGAAGGCTCTTGCTGTCTCTGCAATATCTTGGTGAAGTCGTGCCCCCAAACTGTCATAAACTAAGATGTAAGTTTAAAATCTTTGGTGGTTCTCCTTAAATGAAAAGGAATACAGGTCACTGAACAGGAAAGAGCACTGCCAATTTTTCACTGGGGGCCTGGACTCCAGTCACATCCATCTGTCATCATGGGCCCCATGGGTGTGTATGCTGTCTGGCTCAGTCTGGGCTTGCAGAACTGATTGAAGAACTCCGGCCGGGTGCAGTGGCTTACGCCTGTAATCCTAGCACTTTGGGAGGCCAAGGCGGGTGGATCACCTGAGGTCAGGAGTTTGAGACCAGCCTGACCAACATGGAGAAACCCTGTCTCTACTAAAAATACAAAAAATTAGCCAAGCGTGGTGGTGCATGCCTGTAATCCCAGCTACTCAGGAGGCTGAGGTAGGAGAATCGCTTGAACCCGGGAGGCGGAGGTTGCGGTGAGCCGAGATCGCGCCATTGCACTCCAGCCTGGGCGACAAGAGTGAAACTCCGTCTCAAAAAACAAAACAAAACAAAAAAAGAGTAAGACAAGAGCATGAGCCCCAGGAAAAAGGCAAGACCTGTCACAATCAGAGATGTGGACCAACAAGGGAACTGCTGACTGGGGGCTGCCATAGGGAAGCAGAAAAATGGAGAGAGAAGTTTCTGGTGAGAGTGTAAGTGATGAGGGTGGCAGAGGAAAGAAATTTTCCATCACCCTGCAGCCTCCAGCAGGGACCCATCATCACTCAGTCTCCCAGGGACTGTCTGACCACCTGTCCTCGGCAGCAGATCAGATTTATCAAGTGTTTTGAGATCCCTGAAGAGAAGGCAGCCCAAGATAAACACCAGATTGTTATTTTGGGATTCTCTCACAGCCAGATCCCACTGAGGTCAAAAAGGTTTATTCCCTCGGCCTGGGCCAGCCTCATGTCTCAGGAAGATGATCTGTGAGGTCCTGAGAGCCAGTGATCCTAATCTCATTTTCTCCAAAAGAGCAGCTCCGGGGCTCATGCTGGGGGAGAAACTGAACTGAAAGAGCCCTCTGAGGGGAGGCAGCGCCAGAACATGTTCCGAGCCAGACCTCTGGGCAAAGCTGTGCTGCTGAGCTAAACACAGAGACATGACTTCTCCATGGACTGTCAAGGGCATCTTCTGTCCTGTGAAAGACTCGGAGCTGGATTTTGATTCAAATCCTTTCTGGATCCAGCTTTAAGTATCCAGGTGCTAATTTCAGGCTTGGGGATTTTGAGTTTCCTAAACACCTGCCCCAACACATTTCCCTGTAATTCTCACGCCTGGGTCCATGGCTCTTAAGGGGTATTTAATTTAATTTAATTTTACTTTATGTATGTATGTATGTATGTATGTATGTATGTATGTATATATTTTGAGACTGAGTCCGTATGTATGTATGTATGTATGTATGTATGTAGAGACTGGGTCTCATTCTATCGCCCAGGCTGGAGTGCAGTGTATTTATATATGTATGTATATATGTATGTATTTTGAGACTGAGTCTCATTCTATTGCCCAGGCTGGAGTGAAGTGGCACGATCTTGGCTTACTGCAAACTCCACCTCCCAGGTTCAAGTGATTCTCATGCCTCAGCCTCCTGAATGGCTGGGACTATAGGTGCCTGCCACCACACCCAGCTAATTTTTGTACTTTTAGTGGAGATGCGGTTTCACCATATTGGCCAGGCTGGTCTCAAACTCCTAACCTAAAGTGATTTGCCTGCCTTGGTCTCCCAAAGTGCTGTGATTACAGGCATGAGTCAACACACACAGCCTTAAGGGGCATTTTGGGGACTAAATCCTCAGAAAAAGATTTCTGGGGTGAATGTATCAGAGAAGACTCACTGGGTCAATCTGGAGCAGCATGACAGTTGCTAAATCTAGTTAACTCTCATTTCAGGTCTGAGGAACAGAGACGGTCACATGGGACTCAGCAGAGGTGCCACAACTATGCCTCTCCCAAACCTTCCACAAGAACACTCAGGACTCAGAATACCCTGGTTTCCCTCTTTTCCCAGCCTTTTCCTTAAAGACTTCATCTCTAAGTTTCTTCATACGTCTATGTTTTTCTTTTTCTTTTTTTTCCTCTGTCACCCAGGCTAGGGTGCAGTGGAAGGATCACAGCTCACTGCAGCCTCCACCTCCCTGGGCTCAGGTGATCCTCCCACTTCAGCCTCCAAGTAGCTGGGACTACAGGCGTGCACCACCACACACGGCTTTTTTTTTTTTTTTTTTTTTGCGAGATGGAGTCTCATTCTGTCACCCAAGCTGGAGTGCAGTGGCGTGATCTTGGCTCACTGCAACCTCTGCCTCCTGGGTTCAACCAATTCTCCCCCTTCAGCCTACTGAGTAGCTGGGATTACAGGCATCCACCACCACACCTAGCTAATTTTTGTATTTTGAGTACACACAGGGTTTCATCACGTTGGTCAGGCTGCTCTTGAACTCCTGGCCTCAAGTGATCCACAAGCTTCAGCCTCCCAAACCGGTGGGATTACAGGCATGAGCCACCACATACGGCCTCATGTTTCTTTTGTATTTTTATGTAGAGATGGGGTTTCACCATGTTGCCCAGGCTGTTCTTGAACTCCTGCGCTCAAGTGATGCACGTGCCTCAGTCTTAAATGTCTATTAATGATCAATACAGATCAAATTCAGGCTCTTTTGAGCATAAAAAGGAAGAATACTAGAGGCCGGGCACGGTGGCTCATGCCTGTAATCCCAGCACTTTGGGAGGCCGAGGTGGGCGGATCATGAGGTCAGGAGATTGAGACCATCCTGCCTAACACGGTGAAACTCCGTCTCTATAAAAATACAAAAATTAGCCAGGCGTGGTGGTGGGCACCTGTAGTCCCAGCTACTAGGGAGGCTGAGGCAGGAGAATGGCATGAACCCAGGAGGCGGAGGTTGCAGTGAGCCGAGATCGTGCCATTGCACTCCAGTCTGGGCAACAGAGCAAGACTCTATCTCAAAAAAAAAAAGTAAGAATAGTAGAAAGAATAAAAAGGGCTTTCTGTTTATAAGGATCAGGCTCATCAGCAGATACAAAGCTGCCCACCAGAACCATGGGCCTTTCTTCAGGAACAGAGGTCTGAAGGACCACGTGGTCCATAGAGGTGTCCAACAAGGAGCAGACTAAAAAGTTCTGAAGAGCCAGGTGCGGTGGCTCACACCTGTAATCCCAGCACTTCGGGAGGCCGAGGCAGGTGGATCACTTGAGGCTAGGAATTCAAGACCAGCCTGGCCAACATGGCGAAACCCCGTCTCTACTAAAAACACAAATATTAGCCGGGCATGGTGGCTCATACCTGTAATCCCAGCACTTTGTGAGCCTGAGGTGGGCAGATCACAAGGTCAGGAGTTAGAGACCAGCCTGACCAACATGGTGAAACCTTGTCTCTACTAAAAATAAAAAATTAGCCAGGTGTGGTAGCATGCACCTATAACCTCAGCTACTCAGGAGGCTGAGGCAGGAGAATTGCTTGAACCCGGGAGGCGGAAGTTGCAGTGAGCCAAGATCGCGCCACTGCACTCCAGTCTGAATGAAAAAGTGAAATTTTGCCTCCAAAAAAAAAAAAAAAAAAGTTGTGAGGCAAGTTGATACTGGTTCCCTAGAATGGAACCTGGTGTTAAAGACAGTGCTTCCAAAGTATTTTTGAAATCTAAAACAGACTGGTCAACATATGATACTTCTCCCAAGGCACCACATGGCCTCTTAAAATGCACCTCTTGGTATTCCACTGAGAGCAAAGGGCTTCTACACCTTTCCAGGCCTCCTCAAACCTGGCTGCATAATTGCCTTCAAGTTAACTACTCCTGAACAGTTTGGCCTCAAAATGAGAGCATTTTAAATGCAGGCCAAAGTCATTGGGAAATAAGCCTCCCACCCCAAAATACAATAGAACCACTGTCATCAGCCCTGCCTAGCTAACCATTTTCTGCAGCATAAGCAACTAAAGCTGCACACCAATTTATACCTCAGTGATGTTGCCGCACAAATAAGGAAGCATATAATGCCACCTTTGCCTCTTTAATTAGAGAACAGGCTGGACCAGATGGCTGTGGGGTGGAACCTTATAAAAATGATGGACAACCAGAATGAGATTTTCTGCTCTATCAGCTCAGGCTCTAATTTTGACTGCAAGAAGCTTATGGAACAGAGGATTAAAGCACTGGTGCTGGCTTGTCTTTAGCTAAAGATAGGAGTGGCCATTCAGAGGAGTTTGTTCATTTTTTAAAAAAGCTACGAACAAATTCTAGTGCTTATATATAAAATATTTATGTATTATAATATTATAGTAAAATTAGAAACCTTAGAAATAACTACCTGTCAATAAAGGGAACAAGTAAAGGGATTCGCTTAAGTGGCTGCAGAGTATGCTAAGATCTTTTCCAACCCCAGTGTAGGCACAAACAGCCAAAAAGGGAGCAAGAAGAATAAAAATCTCCCTTTTGTCAACCTATTAAAAAGGGCAAATACGAGAGCAAAATTCTGTCCAATTTCACTAAGAATCTTACCCTCACTTGTTTACTAACAGCAGCAAAGTTAACCTGGATTCTGATCCCTTGTGCTGACTTGCGTTTTAAAGAGTAGGTGCCTAGGAGAAAGACGACGAGGGAACTAGGGCGTGAAGCTCGAAAGAAGCCTCAGTCAGTGCAGATTCCAGAGAGAACTTCTGACAAAAATGTGAGGAAAGTGTGTGTGTGTGCGCGCGCGCGCCTGCCTGCTCTAATGTCAGAAGCACAGGAAGACTTTTGGCTTCCCCCCAGCCCGCCCCCGAGACGGAGTCTTGCTCTGTAGCCCAGAGTTGGAGGGCAATGGCGCCATCTTGGCTCACTGCAACCTCCGCCTCCCGGGTTCAGCCAACTCTCCTGCCTCAGCCTCCCGAGTAGCTGGGATAACAGGCGCTCAGGACCACGCCCAGCTAAGTTTTGTATCTTTAGTAGAGACGGGGCTTCACCATGTTGGCCAGGCTGGTCTCGAACTCCTGACCTCGTGACCCGCTCACCTCGGCCTCCCAAAGTGTTGGGATTACAGGCGTGAGCCATGGCCTAGCCAGATTTTTTTTTTTTTTTTGAGATGGAGTTTCACTCTTGTTGCCCACGCTGGAGTGCAGGGGCGTGATCTCGGCTCACTGCAACCTCCGCCTCCCGGGTTCAAGCGATTCTCCTGCCTCAGCCTCCCGAGCAACTGGGATTACAGGAATGCGCCACCACGCCCGGCTAATTTTGTATTTTTAGTAGAGACGGGCTTTCTCCATGTTGGTCAGGCTGGTCTCGAACTCCCGACCTCAGGTGATCCGCTGCCCGCCTCAGCCTCCCAAAGTGTTGGGATTACAGGCGTGAGCCATAGCACCTGGCCGGAAGATTTTTTAGAAAGAAAATTCTGTTTCAAAGAGGGAAAGGGGGGATAATGGTGATGGAATCCACTGAGCCCCAAACCTAAAAAAATATTCAGACACCTCTAAGTCTTAAACGTGCAAACTGTCCTACAGTGACGGACTACAGGACTCAACTGAGCGTGCAGGGCCAGTAGGTGTCACAGACCGGGTGGATGCCCGGGGAGTGAGAGCCAAACGCAGGCAGCTCCTCTCCTTGGTAAGACACGGGATCCGCCCCAACTCACTGGTCCCAGAGGCAGCGGCCCAGACGGGCGGGTGTGGATTGAAAGGCTTCCAGGACTGGTGCCGACTGACTGCACCACCACACCCAGTCTCACATCATCTACCCCAGACATAGACCGGTCAACTCTAGGTCTGACTACAAGGACCGTTTCGGCTAAGAAGACCCTTTCTAGGGCACTCCATGATCCTGAGAAGCCAGGAAAACTCGACTCAACCCAAACGTAGGTGGAGAGGCCGGCGGTGAGGGCGCGCTCTGCACTCTGGGAATTGTAGTCCTCGAACGCCTCCGGAACAGGCGGTAGCGAGTGACCTACTTTCCCTGCACACTACACTTCCCTGAGTACTTTGCGAAGGCCCAAGTGGCCGCAATACGCATGCCCAGTAAGGGGAGCGGACCAAGGGTCGAAGAGCCCAGGAAAAGTTTCCGATGCACATGCGCGCTGTGGCGGGCCGGCGCCCCCCTCCCATCGCCTAGTACATTTCATATAGATTCTACCCCAAAGGCCTACTCCCCGTATTGTATGGCCCCACCACATCCTCTAGGCTTTACGAGAGCATAACTTTCCCACCTTTCCCTTCATCGCCTTCCATCACTGTTGAAACTAGGACCTGCTTCTAATGAGCTTTTTCTGGGTGAAAGGGGTGGGCTGGCTTAGATAAGGTCACGACCCCCTTTCCCGCACTCAATCTGAATTCCAGGGCCTGGGCGGTCCGTGTGGGGTTGCTGGATGGACGGTGGATTCAAAGGGAAACGGGTCTTTTTCACTTAATGCCTAGCGGACTCGGCTCCAGCGCCCCAACAGCCAGGAAAGGAGAGGCAGGAATCAAACCCAGTTCTCCCGTCCTCCCGGCCAAAGAAATTTCCAGTCAAGCTGTGGGGAGGCGCCAGGCCAAGGCCAGCAGGGCCCAAGCCTCACCCCATTTCTAATCCAAGTCTGAGTAACCAGATCCGGGAGAGGGAAATAGGAAAAGGTTCCCAGGCAGAGAAGAAAAAGCTGTACACCTGACATCTGAGCATCTTCTCATACTAAAATTCTGTGTCTCCTCCCATTGCAAGGTCTGCTCTACGACCAGACTTACCAGATCTTCGGCAAGCTCCCCTACTGGGTGTTAAACCTCCTTAATCCTTCCTCCCACACAAGCTTCTTTCCCCTATGCTTCACGGAGGAACGGGGGCAGAAGCCCAAGAAAGAAATAGGATTGTTTTTCTGCCGGAAAATCAGAGTTGAAGGACCCATTCCCAGGGTAGGGTGGGTAAGAAGGAGAAAAAGACCCTTTAGATACGGAGTAGCACCAGAGACTGGCCTCCACCGGTCCCAAGCTGAAGCTTGCTGTGAGGGGTTCTGGTTTCTCCTGGGGGAGGGAGAGGGCCTGCCGGCTGTGCCTCCTCTCTGCACCCTCCTTCCCCTCCCAGATTTCTGGTGGTCAAGGGCACAGTTCATCCTCTGGACAGGAGGGGAAGGAGTTTGGGGATAGGGCCCCACCTCGCAGGCACCTTACCAAGATAAGCAGAATCCACTCACTGGCACTGCTCTAAGGGTACTTTTTTCTGCCCAATTTTCCATTAAAACACTGAAGAGTATAAAGAGCTCAAGCCGAAATGGTGAACTCTGGCTCAGTGGCCCAAGGACAATCTCCACTGACCTGTCCCCTCGCCAAAGGGGGTGTCCAACCTCCACCCTTCAGGCTCCACAGAGCCAGAAATAGAGCCTATTAACAATTACCACCCCCCTTCCCTGCACACGGGAAAAGAAGCAGAAAAACAAGGCCTGGATCCCCTTCCTTCCTCGGATTTATTTAACGGTGGGGGAGTTATGTTTCTTTGAAGAACAAGGAAGATCTAGCGAGTAGCTGGGATATAAAGAACTGGGGGAGGCGGGGAAGGGAGGAAATGCCCCCACCCAGGAGAGGGCCACTCTTGGAACTGGGAGAAAAGGGAGCTCTTGGGCACCCCAGGAGCAGAGATGGCGTGAGAAGAGGAGCAGGGGAAAGTGGGATCTAGAGGGAAGCTGGATGGCGAAAGAAAATGCTGGCCAGGCGGGAGGGAGCGGCAGCAACGTGGAGAATCCAGCAAAGCGTGAGTGGGGCGGGGTGGGAGAGGCAGTTCGGCCGGCTGGGTCTCGGGGCGGGCCCCCCGCCCGCACACCCCCCAACTCACTCACTCGGGTCTCCGCGGCGGCGGGGCGCTCTGCCGGCCGCAGGGCGGCTTCTCCCTCCAGGGTGGTCCTGAGCACCGGGCGGAGGTCGCTCTCCCTTCCTTCCCGGGCGCCGCTGGGCCGGGGGGCCGAGGTCCTTTTCGTCGTTGAGGGTTGGGGGACGAAGCAGGGGGCTATGGACTATGACTCTCAAGAATTTCTTTCAGCTCTTAGGAGGTCGGGCTCCGCGGCTGGGGGCCGGAGGGCGGGCGAGCGGGCGGACCAGCCGCGACGACGCGGGGATGGCGGACCGGAGGGTGGTTCGTGTCGCGGAACGGAAGACGGTCTGGGCTGTCGCCGGCGGGCGGTCCTGCCCTTCTGGCCCCGCGTCGCCCGAGCCACTGACTCGCCTCCGCCAACAACCCGCACCTTCCCGCGCCCCGGCCCGAAGTGAGCAAAGTCAATGAAAAGTTTCACCCTTAGCAACCCTGCGCACGGATCCGGCTTCCCCACCCCTGCGTGATGCGTCCCTCCGCCCTGCAGGGGCGGGGCCGGGGCCCGGCCGGGACTACTTCCCAACCAGCCCCGCGCCTCAGCTCGCTGGAGCTGCGCGGACCAGCTCCCAGGCCCTTCTGTGCTCGCAGGTGTTGCGTGCAGCTTCCCCTCGTACCCTCCCCGTCACAGCGCCGCGCCGCACTCCTTTCCTTCATTCCCATACCACTCTCTGAACTTGTGCGCATCGTGTAGGTGTTCTCCAGGAGCGCAACGTGAGGGCTGGGGGCGACCTGGGACCGGGTTGCTCACGGGCCGAGCACAGTGCACTCTCCCTTTAGTTGTGTTTGGGGGACGAGTATCGCGGGGAGGGGAGGGCGTCGCCTTGCCCTCTGGAACCCCCCGCTGAGTCGTCCGCCCTGCACCTGCCTCGGCGCCCAGGGTCCGGACGTTTGCCCAAGCCGTTTCCCGGGGCCTTCCCTCCTGCTCCGAGCGTCTGGCCGTGTCCACGGCGATCCCATCGCCCCAGTTACGGCCTCTGCGGGAGGGGGAGCCGAGGGGACGACGCGGGCTCCGGAAACGTTTCGGACTCGTTTCGGGCAGGCCTGAGTCTTCCGAGCGCCTTGTGCTTCCTCGGGGGACTCAACGTCGAAAGAAAGGCGAGGGGGACTCTGGGGCCTGGGCCACGCTGTGCGGGAGTAAGAGGAGGCGAGGATGAGGCTGCCGGCCATGAAACGAGCCGAGCGCCACAATGGACCTTCCCCTCACCGTCTCTGGCTCCGGCTCTGCGAGGGCGCGCGGGCGCAGCTCCCCTCCCAACTCTTGTTTGCTCTCTCTGGCCAGCGACCCCAGTGTGGGGCACGCGGGAGAACCCCATTTCTTCTAGTCACAGTCCCGCCGGCGTGGGATAGTCCCTGACCGTGCAACGGGCGCAAGGCTCGCACCCACTACGGCCCCTCGAGCGGCGGAGCAAGGCTCCGCGAACCCGGGTCGGGGCGCGCCAGGCCCGCGCGCTGAGGCCCCCTGCCCCGGCTCTGGCCACGCGGGCTGCTCTGCCTCTTTGTGACTGTGCGGGACACAGAACCAGGGATAGGGAGGGTCGTCTTCTGCTGTCACAGGCGGACAGGAGTGCCGGAAGATGCAGTCTGGAGCCACCGGGGGACTATGAGTGAGGTCTTCTCCCCTGTCCCTCCTTAGCTCGCCCATTTCCCAGTTCTCCCCTCCCGCCCCCACCTTTTTTGTCATGCCAGACAGTTCCGGCCCAGCAGCAGCCGCCAACCCCACTTTGGGTGGCGAGATCCGAAAGTTTCCAGTTTGCTTTTTTTTTTCTTGATCGCTTTTTTTGGCAAGGGCGGAGAGCACCGGTAGCGTGGGGGTTTTAAATGCGCTTTCCCTGAATGCAACAGAGACAGGCCGAGCTGGAGGGCAAACTCCACCGGGACAGGGAGGCGGGAGGGAGCCTGAGCGCCCCCCCATCCCCCACACTTCTGAGCGCCGCAACCCCGGGGGCACCTCCAGGGACTACTTGCTTTGTGCGTCAGCGAGTGACAGCGTCACACACACGCCCCCTCCCGCACAGCCCCGCTGCACCCTCCCTTTCCTCCTACCCTTCCCTTCTCTCTTTTCCCCTAGATCTTCCACCAGGCAGAGAGGCTCAGCCGACCCACACGCTCCCAGAGCACTGAAAGCTAAAAATATAGCAGGCGTGTTAGCAACAGCCTTCCCATTGGTCGGGGGAAAGGGAGAAGCGGTGTCTGATTGGGTTTAGGATCCAGCCGCTAAGACTGGGCCCTTGAGAGTGTGCGTTTGCGCCCGCAGGCAAGGCACGGGATGCTGGTATTCGTAGTCATTAAGGCAGCCATGAAATTAGGTGGGTTTACATCCCAGTTCTGCTACCTACTGTGTGATCTTGATTTAATGCAAAACGCTTGACATCACCAAACCTCAGTTTCCTCATCTATAAAATGGAGCTCGTGTAGGGGATTAAATATGATGCTGTATGTAAAGCCTGGCTCAAATCGTTGCTATTCTTAAAGTTTAGTGTTTGGGCCAAATTGCCTCTGCATATCCTGCATATCCTGTGCTCAGTATGGTGTGCGCTCTCCAATGTGGAACTTCTGACAAAGGTAAAGGTGAAGGTGAGCTGAAGCGAGCTGTCCTACGGCATCTTAGGAGGGACAGCTGGAGTATATATAAGCAGTTAAAGGGTAGACGTCTTCTACCATTCCGGACAGGCTGAGGGAGGGCGGACTGAACCCTTAGAAGGAAGGCCATGAATTTCTGCGTGTTTGTGCATTTAATAGAATCTCTTCTGCAACGCTGGAAAGATACCAGCCCTGAGCAGCAGCAGCAGCATTAGAATGAAATGAGAAATCCAGACTCCTTGGTGGGAGCTCTGGGTAAAAGGTTAGCATGTAAGTAGGAAAAGATAAAATAGAGGGGAAAAAAGGTAACCACCCTTCTCAACTGCTGATGTCTCTATCATTTGGTGAGGAAGAAGTTTTTTTTTTTTTTCCTTTCCAGTGTGTGATTACATCTTGCCAGGGCTTAATTGTGAGCTGAATGCCTACTCAGGCATTCCAGATTCCCCTCCCATTTTGAATAATCATATGTTGACAGGCATGCACCGTGCTTGCAAAAGGGTGAGCTCCGTGAGCAAGCAAGTTAGGCAGGGAGAAGGTGGGGGCACATCCCCTGTCTGAGAGTAAGCAAGATGTGGCGCCATGACAAGTCAGGCTGGTCATAATTGGCCCCACTTAACTCGCATAGATGCATCACCCTTTCATACACACTCCAGGGCAAGAAATTTCGTATTGTTTCTTTGAAGTTATCCAAGAAAATAGTTCCTCAATTTGATTTCTTCAGCAGATGTAAAGACAGAAACTGGTTTTGGGGAAGCGTGGTTGCCTACTTAAGAAAAATGATTTTTTTAAAAAAAATTATTTATTGTTCATTTATTATTTATTTTGAGACAGAGTCTTGCTCTGTTGCTCAGGCTGGAGTCCAGTGGCGTGATTTCAGCTCACTGCAACCTCCACCTCCTGGTTTCAAGTGATTGTCCTGCCTCAGCCTCCTGAGTAGCTGGGATTAGAGGCATGTACCACCACACCTGGCTAATTTTTGTATTTTTAGTAGAGTCGGGGTTTCACCATGTTGGTCAGGCTGGTCTCGAACTTCTAACCTCAAGCACTTGGCTTCCCGAAGTGCTTGGATTACAGGCATAAGCCACCATGCCCAGCTGACAAATGATTTTTTATATATTCACCAATACTGTGAAGTCTAGTAAACAAGGTAAGTAAACCTGTCTTGCTAAGATGCTAAAATGCAGTGTTCAAAGAAAGTAACATTTTAGCTTTGGTGGTTTCAACAGGCCCCTCTGGACAGAGCTGATAAGGAACTGAGTGACTGGGAACAGGTGGAAATAATCAGAGTCTTTTAAGACAGGAAAATTCCAGGCAAGGCAAAGAATCTTTTCCTTCTATATCCTTGCTTCAAACTACAATTAAAAAGCTACAGGTCTGGCTGGGTGCGGTGGCTCACGCCTGTAATCCCAGTACTTTGGGAGGCCGAGGCAGGCAGATCACCTGAGGTCAGGAGCTTGAGACCAGCCTGACCAACATGGAGAAACACCGTCTCTACTAAAAGTACAAAATTAGCCAGGCATGGTGGCACATGCCTGTAATCCCAGCTACTAGGGAGGCTGAGGTAGGAGAATCGCTTGAACCTGGGAGGCAGAGGTTGCAGTTAGCTGAGATCACACCATTGAACTCCAGCCTGCGCAACAAGAGCGAAACTCCGTCTCAAAAAAATCCAAAAAAACGCTACAGGCGCCTGGTGGCTCACACCTGTAATCCCAGGACTCTGGGAGGCCAAGGCGGGTGGATCACAAGATCAGGAGATTGAGAACATCCTGGCCAATGTAGTGAAACCCCGTCTCTACAGGCTGGGCACCGTAGCTCACGCCTGTAATCCCAGGACTTTGAGAGGCCAAGGCAGACAGATCACCTGAGGTCACGAGTTTGAGACCAGCCTGGCCAACATGGTGAAACACCGTCTCTATTAAAAATACAAAAAAAGGCCGGGCGCGGTGGCTCAAGCCTGTAATCCCAGCACTTTGGGAGGCCAAGATGGGCGGATCACGAGGTCAGGAGATCGAGACCATCCTGGCTAACATGGTGAAACCCTGTCTCTACTAAAAAATACAAAAAACTAGCCGGGCGAGGTGGCGGGCGCCTGTAGTCCCAGCTACTCGGAGGCTGAGGCAGGAGAATGGCGTAAACCCGGGAGGCGGAGCTTGCAGTGAGCTGAAATCCGGCCACTGTACTCCAGCCTGGGTGACAGAGCAAGACTCCGTCTCCAAAAAAAAACAAACAAAAAACAACAACAACAACAACAAAAAATACAAAAAAAAAAAATAGCTGAGCATGGTGGCGTGTGCCTGTA
>NW_016804726.1:1430902-1438852 GCF_001698545.2 Rhinopithecus bieti
CCCCCCCCCCGCCCCCCCACCGAGCCTCTCTTCTAGTTGTTTTAAAACTTGAGGTTGTCATCCATTAGTGGGGGTCATAAAATTACCCAGTTTAGGCCAGGCACGGTGGCTCATGCCTGTAATCTCAGCACTTTGGGAGGCCAAGGCGGGCAGATCATGAGGTCAGGAGTTGGAGACCAGCCTGGCCTACATGATGAAACACCATCTCTACTAAAAATATAAAAATTAACTGAGCGTGGTGGCAGGCACCTGTAATTCCAGCTACTAGGGAGGCTGAAGCAGGAGAATCACTTGAAACCTGAAGGCAGAGTTTCCAGTGAGCCAAGATCACGGCACTACACTCCAGCCTGGGCAAAAGAATGAAACTCCATCTCAAAAGAAAAACAAAACAAAACAAAACCCAGTTGAATGGATTTCAGCCAGGAATTTTAGAATAGAATGAAAGAAAATGAAAACATCAGGCCAGCTGCGGTGGCTCACGTGTATAATTTCAGCACTTTGGGAAGCCGAGGCAGGTGGATCACAAGGTCAGGAGTTCAAGACCAGCCGGGCCAATATGGTAAAACCCCGTCTCTACTAAAAATACAAAAATTAACTGAGCATGGTATTGGGCGCCTGTAGTCCCAGCTACACAGGAGGCTGAGGCAGGAGAATTGCTTGAACCCAGGAGGTGGAGTTTGCAGGGAGCTGAGATCGTGCCACTGCACTCCAGCCTGGGTGACCGAGACCCTGTCTCAAAAAAAAAAAAAAAGAAGAAGAAGAAAATATCAGATTGTAGCACGCACAGTAATATTGTTTCATGAAACTTTTGTTTCTGTTGTATGTAGGTACTAGACATGAAAATAATGCAAATGACAGAAATTGTTGTGGGGTATGGTGCTTCTGGAACCTTTCATGAGATGTCAGGGGCTTGAAAGGAAGAGGTATCCATTTGGCCAGTAGATGGGAAGGTAGAAAGGTATTTCAAACAAAGGAAACAGCCATGGAAAAGGTAGTGAGTATTCAAGGGATGTCCCTTCAACTGCCTGATGGAGTGAGGAGCACAGATAGAAGTCAAGGAAGGAGGCTGGGCATGGTGGCTCATGCCTGTAATCCCAGCACTTCGAGAGGCCGAGGCTGGGGAATCACCTGAGGTCAGGGGTTTGAGACTAGCCTTGCCAACATGGGGAAACCCGTCTCTACTAAAAATACAAAAATCAGCTGGGCGTGGTGGCACATGCCTGTCATCCCAGCTACTCAGGAGGCTGAGGCTGGAGAATTGCTTCAACTCAAGAGACGGAGGTTGCAGTGAGCTGAGATTGAGTCATTGCATTCCAGCCTGGGCGACACAGCAAGATTCTGTAAAAAAAAAAAAAAAAGCTGGGCGAGGTGGCTCACGCCTGCAATCCCAGCACTTTGGGAGGCCGAGTGCTGTCTCTACTAAAAACACAAAAATTGGCCAGGCATGGTGGCACGTGCCTGTAATTCCAGCTACTCGGGAGGTTGAGGCAGGAGAATCTCTTGAATCCGGGAGGTGGAGGTTGCAGTGAGCCAAGATCCTGTTACTGCACTCCAGCCTGGGCGACAGAGCAAAACTCCATCTCAAAAAACAAAAACAAAAAAGCCTGTAATCCTAGCACTTTGGGAGGCCGTGGTTCAGGAGTTTGAGACTAGTGTGGGCAACATGGTGAAACCCTTTCTCCACTAAAATACAAAAAAAATTGGCTGGGCGTGGTGGCCCATGCCTGTAGTTCCAGCTACTTGGGAGGCCAAGACAGGAGAATCGCTTGAATCCGGGAGGCAGAAATTGCAGTGAGCTGAGATCGCGCCACTGCAGTCCAGCTTGGGCAATGGAGAAAGATTTCATCTCCCCCCTCCCCCCCAAAAAAAGCAAACAAACCAAGAATGGGATTATGAAATTGACAGAGGAGCAGATTTCAGTGGAATTCACTTGACTGACTGAACTGCTGATTTGAGATGCTACAGGGCATTAATCTTATACACACAGAGGCTGATGGAGTGCAGTTAAGGTGATGTTTTGATGAAACAAAGGAATAGTTTTTGAAACATCTATAGTTACAAGATGTCATGTGGACCAAAGTGGTTAATAAGTAACTTAAATTGTTTGTTTTGATACAGAGTCGCTCTTGTTGCCCAGGCTGGAGTGTAGTGGTGTGATCTCTGCTCACTGCAACCTCTGACTCTCATGTTCTAGTGATTCTCCTGCCTCAGCCTCCGGAATAGCTGGGATTACAGGCTTTCACCACCACACACGGCTAAATTTTTTTTTTTTTTTTGAGACAGAGAGTTGTTCTGTTGCCCTGACTGGAGTGCAGTGGCATGATCTTGCCTCACTACAACCTCAGCCTCTCGGTTGGGTTCAAGTGATTCGCCTGCCTCAGCCTCCGGAGTAGCTGGGATTACAGGCATTTGCCACCACACCCATCTAAATTTTATATTTTTAGTAGAGATGGGGTTTCACCATGTTGGTCAGGCTGGTCTGGAACGTCTCCTGACCTCAGGTGATCCACCAACCTCGGCCTCCCAAAGTGCTGGGATTACAGGCGTGAGCCACCATGCCTGACCAAAAATCTTTGTTAAATTTTTTTTTTTTTTCCTGTTATAGACAAGGTTTCATTCTGTCACTCAGGCTAGAGTGTAGTGGTGCCATCGTAGCTCACTGTAACCTTGATCTCCTGGACTCAAGTGATCCACCTCAGCTTCCCAAGTAGCTAGGGCTATATGCACATGGCACCACACCTGGCTAATTAAAAAAAATTTTTTTTAGGTTGGGCACGGTGGCTCATGCTTGTAATCCCAGCACTTTGGGAGACCAAGGCAGGTGGATCACGAGGCCAGGAGTTCAAGACCAGCCTGGCCAACATAGTGAAACCCCATGTCTACTAAAAATACAAAAATTAGGCCGGGCACAGTGGCTCACGCCTGTAATCCCAGCACTTTGGGAAGCCGAGGCAGGTGGATTGCCTGAGGTTAGGAGTTTGAGACCAGCCTGACCAACATGGTGAAAGCCCGTCTCTACTAAAAATACAAAAATTAGCCGGGTATGGTGGCAGGCGCCTGTAATCTCAGCTACTCGGGAGGCTGAGGAAGGAGAATCGCTTGAACCTGGGAGGCAGAGGTTGCAGCGAGCTGAGATCGTGCCATTGCACTTCAGCCTTTTTTTTTTCGTCTAAAAAAAAAAAAATTAGCTGGGTGTGGTGGCACACGCCTGTAGTCCCAGCTACTTGGGAGGCTGAGGTGGGAGAACCGCTTGAACCCAGGAGGCAGAGGTTGCAGTGAGCTGAGACCATGCCACTGTACTCCAGCCTGGGTGACAGTGAGACTCTGTCTCAAAAAAAAAAAAAAATTTTTTTTTNGGAGGCTGAGGAAGGAGAATCGCTTGAACCTGGGAGGCAGAGGTTGCAGCGAGCTGAGATCGTGCCATTGCACTTCAGCCTTTTTTTTTTCGTCTAAAAAAAAAAAAATTAGCTGGGTGTGGTGGCACACGCCTGTAGTCCCAGCTACTTGGGAGGCTGAGGTGGGAGAACCGCTTGAACCCAGGAGGCAGAGGTTGCAGTGAGCTGAGACCATGCCACTGTACTCCAGCCTGGGTGACAGTGAGACTCTGTCTCAAAAAAAAAAAAAATTTTTTTTTTTTTGTAGGGATGGGGGCCTCACTATGTTGCCTTGACTAGTCATAAACTCCTGGGCTCCCAAAGTACTGGGATTACAGGCATGCACCACCATGCCAGGCTAATTTTTGTAATTTTAGTAGAGACGGGGTTTCTCCATGTTGGTCAGGCTCATCTTGAACTCCCGACCTCAGATAATCTGTCTGCCTCGGCCTCCCAAAGTGCTGGGATTACAAGCATGAACCACCACGCCCGGCCTGTTTTTTATTCTTGACTAGGGCTTTTTTGCACATTCTAATTACAGTCTGAAAATGAACTGGTCTCTCTACCTCTTTTGACCTACCACACCTTAGTCAGTTTTCTTTTGCTTGTAATACCTGAAACTATGTTATTGATAAAGAGAGAAATGTATCTCTTATAGTTCTGGAGGCTGGGAAGTCCCAGGTTGAGGGGGTACATTTAATGAGAGCATTATCGCTGGGACCTTCTCTGCAGAGTCCCAAAGTGGCACAGGGCATCACATGGCAAAGGGGCTGAGAGTGCTGGCTCAGTTTCTCTTCTTACAAAGCTATTGGTCCCGCCCAGGTGCGGTGGCTCACGCCTGCAGTCCCAGCACTTTGGGAGCCTGAGGTGGGCGGATCATGAGGTCAGGAGATCGAAACCATCCTGGCTAACACGGTGAAACCCCGTCTCTACTAAAAAATACAAAAAAATTAGCCAGGCATGATGGCGGGCACCTGTAGTCCCAGCTACTCAGGAAGCTGGGGCAGGAGAATGGCGTGAACCCGGGAGGTGGAGCTTGCAGTGAGCCGAGTTCGCACCACTGCACTCCAGCCTGGGTGATGGAGCGAGAGTCCTCTCAAAAAATAAATAAATAAAAGCTATTGGTCCCATTTCTATGAGAACCCATTAATCCACTAACAGTGAAAGGATGGGCCAGGTGCGTTGGCTCATGCTGTAATGGTGGATACATGTTGAAGTGAGTGGATTGTTTGAGGTCAGGAGTTCAAGACCAGACTGGTTAATATGGTGAAACCCCGTCACTACTAAAATTACAAAAATTAGCTGGGCGGGCCGGGCGCGGTGGCTCAAGCCTGTAATCCCAGCACTTTGGGAGGCCGAGACGGGCAGATCACGAGGTCAGGAGATCGAGACCATCCTGGCTAACACGGTGAAACTCCGTCTCTACTAAAAAAAAATACAAAAAACTAGCTGGGCGAGGTGGCAGGCACCTATAGTCCCAGTTACTCGGGAGGCTGAGGCAGGAGAATGGCGTAAACCCGGGGGGCGGAGCTTGCAGTGAGTTGAGATCCGGCCACTGCACTCCAGCCTGGGCAACAGAGTGAGACTCCGTCTCAAAAAAAAAAAAAAAAAAAAAAAAAAAAAAAAAAAAAAAAAAATTAGGGGGGGATGGGGGGGGGGGCCCTTAGTCCCAGCCCCCCGGGGGGGTGGGGGGGGGGAATCACTTGAACCTGGGAGGTGGAGTTTACAGTGAGCTGAGATCACGCCACTGCACTCCAGCCTGAGTGACAGACTCTGTCTCAACAAAAAACAAGAACAGTGAAAGGATGAATCCCCTCATGCGGGCAGAGCCCTCATGACCCAATCATTTCCTAAAGGTCCCACTTCTGAACACTGCCACACTGGGGATCAAGTTTTAACATGAGTTTTGGAGTGGACAAACATTCAAACCATAGCAATCACCTCACTGATTCATTAGAATTGCTCAGAGCTCCCTAAACACATCACCCTAGGCTGGGGGTAGTGGCTCATGCCTATAATCCTAACACTTTGGAAGGCCAAGGCAGGCAGATCGCTTGACCTTAGGAGTTCGAGACCAGTCTGGTCAATATGGTGAAACTCTGTCTCTACAAAAAATACAAAAAAAAAACAAAAACAAAAAAAAAAACCCCACAAAAGCCAGGCATGTTGGTTCCCACCTCCTAGCTACTCAGGAGGCTGAGTTGGGAGGACTGTTTGAGCCCTGGGGGTTGAGGCTGCAGTGAGCCGTGTTCATGCCACTGCACTCCAGGTTGGGAGACAAAGTGAGACCGTATCAGAATCAATCAATACATAGCACCCTGTTCACGACTGTCTTTGCTTAAGTTGACGCCCCCAACAAATGCCTTTATTTGCCTACTGCACCCTTTGCCTGTAGGTTCCGACATATCAAAGCCCAGTTTATTATCCAGTTTCCTTGACTTTAAGTATTCATTCAATACTAAACACCTACCTGCTACCTACTGGGCAAAACAAACTTGCTTCCTGCTCTGTAGACACAGTCGTAGGTTACTTTCACTAATCACCAAATGCTAAGAAAACACATAGGGTTGGGTGTGGTGGCTCATGCCTGTATTCACAGCACTTTGGGAGGCCAAGGCAGGAGGGTAACTTGAATCCAGGAGTTTGAGACCAGTCTGGGCAACACAGCGAGATCTTGTCTCTATAAAAATTACAAAAAACAGGCCGGGCTTGGTGGCTCATGCCTGTAATCCCAGCACTTTGGGAGGCCAGGAGTTCAAGAGCAGCCTAGCCAATATAGTGAAACCCCATCTGTACTAAAAATACAAAAAATTAGCCGGGCATGGTGGCAGGCGCCTGTAATCCCAGCTACTAGAGAGGCTGGGGCAGGAGAATCGCTTGAATCTGGGAGGCAGAGGGTACAGTGAGCGGAGATTGCGCCACTACACTCCAGCCTGGGCGACAGTGCAAAATTCCATCTCAAAAACAAAAAAACAAAAACAAAAAACTAGCTGGGCAGGGTGGTGCATGCCTGTAGTCCCAGCTATTCCAGAGCCTGAGGTGGGAGGACTGCTGAGTCTGGGAAGTAGAGGTTGCAGCAAGGTAAGATCGTGCCATTGCACTCCAGCCTGGGTGACAGAGACACCGTCTCAAAACCAACCAACCAAACAGAAAAAACAAGATGCTGGGCCGGGCGCGGTGGCTCAAGCCTGTAATCCCAGCACTTTGGGAGGCCGAGACGGGCGGATCACGAGGTCAGGAGATCAAGACCATCCTGGCTAACACTGTGAAACCCCGTCTCTACTAAAAAAAAATACAAAAAACTAGCCGGGCGAGGTGGCGGGCGCCTGTAGTCCCAGCTACTCGGGAGGCTGAGGCAGGAGAATGGCGTAAACCCGGGAGGCGGAGCTTGCAGTGAGCTGAGATCCGGCCACTGCACTCCAGCCCGGGCGACAGAGCAAGACTCCGTCTCAAAAAAAAAAAAAAAAAAAAAAAAAAAAAAAGAAAAAACAAGATGCTATGTGGGAGTACCAGGGGAACTTAGATTAAGGGTCCAGAGAGGCATCTTTGAGGAAATATTTGGCTAAGGTCAGAAGGGAGTAGGAGTTAGCTGAGTAAAAGGGAGGGGGGCACAAGCATTCTAGAGGGATCAACATGTTAAAAATAAATTCAAAGCAGAAGCAAAAAGCAGCAGTTGTGGAACTGAAAAGCCTATGGCTGCAGTGCAGAGTAATGGGTGGCTCAAAGAGCCCAGAAAGTGCTGTAGCACTATGGTTATGGCCTTCCCCTGCCTTCCTGAGGCACCTCCAAGCTATGCCTAGGATCCTTCCTTTGTGCATCCTCTGGGTTATACTGGAATCCTTTTTTTTTTTTTTTTTTTTTTTTGAGATAAGAGTTTTGCTCTTGCTGCCCAGGCTGGAGTGCAATGGCATCATCTTAAGCTCACCACAACTTCTGCCTCCTAGGTTCAAGCAATTCTCTTGTCTCAGCCTCACAAGTAGCTGGGACTACAGGTGTGTGCCACCACACCTGGCTAATTTTTGTATTTTTAGTAGCAACGGAGTTTCGCCATGTTGGCCACCCTGATCTTGAACTCCTGCTAGGAATACAGGTGCGAGCCCCCGTGCCCAGCCCTTTTTTTTTTTTTTTTTTTTTGGAGATAGTCTTGCTGTGTCTCCCAGGCTGGTGTGCAGTGGCAGGATCACTGTTCACTGCAGCCTCAATCTCCAAGGCTCAAGTGATCCTCCCATCTCAGCCTACTGAGTAGCTGGGACTAAACTACAGATGCATGCCACTATACCTGACTAGTTTTCATATTTTTCATAGAGATGAGTTTTTGCCATGTTGCCCAGGTTGGTCTTGAACTCCTGGGCTCAAGATGTCTGCCTGAGCCTCCCAAAGTGCTGGAATTATAGGCATGGGCCACTGTGCCCAGCCTCCACCATCACTGGAAGCCATCTCTTCAGTTCAAAATTAAAGTTGGATAGGAAGGAAAAAATAGTATGTTTCTAAAAATGACTTTATCTATAATGAAAGGTATGGGTGGTTTTGAATTCCTTCCAGTGGTAATAAGAGGACAAAGTACTTAACCAATCCC
>NW_016804726.1:1440408-1453391 GCF_001698545.2 Rhinopithecus bieti
CACCCGTCTCGGCCTCCCAAAGTGCTGGGATTACAGGCTTGAGCCACCGCGCCCGGCCTCTTAGCACTTATGAAAGATCATTTGTAGGCTGGGCACGGTGGCTCATGCCTGTAATCTCAGCACTTTGGGAGGCCAAGGCAGGTGGATCACCTGAGGTCAGGAGTTCAAGACCAGCCTGGCCAACATGATGAAACCCTGTCTCTACTAAAAATACAAAAATTAGGCAGACGTGGTGGTGCGTGCCCGTAGTCCCAGCTACTCAGGAGGCTGAGGCAGGAGAATCGTTTGAACCCAGGAGGCAGAGGTAGCAGTGACCCGAGATCACGCCACAGCACTCCACTCCAGCCTGGGTAACAAGAGAGAAATTCCATCTCAAGAAAAAGAAAAAAAAAAAAAAAATTTTATAACTTTTGGATTAACGGTTTAGCCATTTATCTTAGCCATATCTACTGCTAATATGATACAGTTGACGTAGCCTATGAAACTCTTTTTTTTTTTTTTTTTGAGAAGGAATCTCACTCTGTCGCCAGGCTGGAATGCAGTGGCGCGATCTCGGCTCACTGCAACCTCCGCATCACGAGTTCAAGCAATTCTCCTGCCTCAGCCTCCCGAGTAGCTGGGACTACAGGTGCATGCCGCCACGCCCGGCTAATGTCTTTTGTATTTTAGTAGAGACAGGGTTTCAACATGTTGCTCAGGCTGGTCTCGAACTCCTGAGCTCAGGCAATCCGCCCACCTCAGCCTCCCAAAGTGTTAGGATTACAGGCGTGAGCCACTGCGCCCGGCCATACCTTACTTTTATGTTTTTTGAGACGAAGTCTCACTGTGTTGCCAGGCTGGAGTGCAGGGGCGTGATCTCGGATCACTACAACCTCTGCCTCCCGGGTTCAAGCAATTCTCCTGCCTCAGCCTCCCGAGTAGCTGGGACTACAGAGGCGCGCCACCATGCCCAGCTAATTTTTGTATTTTTAGTAGAGATGGGGTTTCACCATGTGGGCCAGGATGGTCTCAATCTCTTGACCTTCTGATCCACCCGCCTTGGCCTCCTAAAGTGCTGGGATTTCAGGCGTGAGCCACTGCGCCCACCCCTTACATTTTAAATACCATAGGAGAATAATGGGTTTCATGTGTCTTCATTAATTCACTTAATTTAACACATGGTTTTGGGGGTACAGAGCACTACTGTGCTAGTGATAGGTGGCTATTGACAGACCATGCACTGATTTGTCATGACAGGCTGCCCTGGCCATTTGATGAGCTTGAGTGCTTTCAGTGAAGCCCCTGGGAAGCTGTGTTCTACAGAAATGATGACTCCACCAGTTGATTAGGGATGATGGAAGAAAAACCGGGAAAGCTGTAACTGGAAAAGCCCTACAGGTCTGTTGATTTTATTAAACACCCATGTCAGATTTTAAGTCCTGTGATATTAAGTGATAGTATGAATTAATCAAGTCCTTAGCCAACTCGTTTCTAACTCAACTAGTATCTTTCTTTGGGGGCAGACATTAAGAACTACAAAAATCTCCGAAAACACACAAAGCTAACACCAACATTTTGGGATCTCCTAGAAAACATGTACCAAGTCATTACATTGAGAGCTTCCATCTCTGAGGCCTGGTGTACCAAGGACGCCACCCACCAATAGCTTGCTAGGCGAACCCAAGTAAGCAATGTAATATATATTTAATGTCCTTGTAAAAATAAGGCATAAGCTGCCTCTCCTGGACAAAGGCCTGATATTAGACATAACAACAGCACTCTAAACTCTTTAGAGAGGCTATGAAACTCATGGTATGATGATAGCTTAAACTGTGCCTTACTGACGCAAATGTGGGCAAGTTGCTTCTCTTGGGACTTACATTATTCCTCAGCTGTAAAAGAAGAAGACTGGATCAGGTCAAGGTTTACAAACTATCCTTATAGATACCTAAATATTCCTGGAAGGTACCAAGTGATGGTATCATCCAATCCTCCAGTTTGTACAGCTCTGTTCTTTACTTACAGGTTAGCTTTTTTTTTTTTTTTGGGATGGTCTCACCCTGTTGCTCAGGCTGGAGTATAGTGGCGCTATCTCGGCTCTCTGCAACCTCTGCCTCCTGGGTTCAAGTGATTATTTTGCCTCAGATTCCTGAGTAGCTGGGATTACAGGCGCCCACCACCACACCCAGCGAATTTTTGTATTTTTAGTAGAGATGGGGTTTCACCATGTTCGTCAGGCTGGTCTCGAACTCCTGACCTCGTGATTTGCCTGCCTGGGCCTCTCAAAGTGCTGGGATTACAGGCATGAGCCACTGCCCCCAGCCTAGTTACAGCTTAGCTAGCCCCAAAATTTAATTAATTTACATTAACTTTTAACTTTTCTCCTTAGGGGTGCAATGATGAGAATAAATAAATAAAAGGTTAAGAAACACTGAGTCAGGCTGGGCGCGGTGGCTCATGGCTGTAATCCCAGCACTTTGGAAGGCCAAGGTGTGTAGATCACCTGAGGCCAGGAGCTTGAGACCAGGCTGACCAACATGGTGAAACCCCGTCTCTACTAAAGAAAGAAAAATTAGGCTGGGCATGATGGCTGATGCCTGTAATCCCAGCAACTTTGGCAGGCCGAGGTGGGCAGATCACAAGGTCAGGAGTTCAAGACCAGCCTGACCAACATGGTGAAACCCTGTCTCTACTAAAAATACAAAAATTAGCCGGGCGTGGTGGCGCACACCTGTAATCCCAGCTACTCAGGGGACTGAGACGGAAGAATTGCTTGAACCCAGGAGGTGTAGGTTGCAGTGAGCCAAGATCACACCACTGCACTCCAGCCTGGGTAACAGAGTGAGACTGTCTCAAAAAAAAAAAAAAAAAACTGGGCATGGTGGCATGTGCCTGTAATCCGAGCTACTTGGGAAGCTGAGGCAGGAGAATCGCTTGAACCTGGGAGGTGGAGGTTGTAGTGAGCCAAGATCATGCCATTGCACTCCAGCCTGGGCGACAAGAACAAAACTGCATCTCAAAAAACTAAAAAAAAATTAATTAATTAATTAATTAATTAAGAGAGTCAGACCTCCTAGGTTATAGTCCTGATCTGTCACTCATTAGCCACTTGACCTTGGACTAACCAAGTTGCTTAACGTCTCTAAGCCTTAGCATCCTCATCTGTATCACACGGAACTTTTGGATAACAATGTTTAGCTAAGCACCTGGCATATATTAAGAGCTTCATAAATGTTAGTGCTATTTTTCTTACGTTCTGGTTGGGAGAACTGAGGAAAATTGTAAGCAAAAGGAATCAAGATTAAGGGGATTACACGATGCGGCAACATAAGAACCTACCAATTAGTCCTGTGGTAGCAATGTCCATAGACATCATCCCTGTCTCCTGGTTATCCTTGTGGCTTTGAAAAATTATAAATGAGAATACTTGGCTTAGCTTACCTTTCTAATTCCCTTATCAATTATGAACGTTGCAGGAAGAGAACAATAACAAGGGTTGCCTTGGCTGTAGGAAGCTTTCTGCATAGGAAAGAGCCTTGGCCACTTAATCTACATGATGATCTGTAAGGCTGAGAGCCTGGATCATGTCACTGGACTGCTTTGTGTTCCTTGGAAACTAGCGCTGAAAATGTGAGCTAGATTCCATCTCAAATGTCCTCAGAACATTCGTGTATAATGTGAAGGTGGGGAAGTGACGTCTAGAATAAGTCTCAGGGACAGAATGAGGCATGAGGATCCAAAGGTATCAGTTCACACACCACATTGAGAGGAGTCAGACAGTAATTAACATTTATTAAGCATTCTCTGGTTGCAAGCTTATGCTAGATAAGAACTCTAGCTAGAACCATGCAAAAATTCAAGAAAACGCTGTCTTAAATGGCTTAAATAACTACCCTGTAGGAGTTTAGGAACTGTTTATAACTTTTTTTTCACTGCTGTTACCTTATTATGCTTATTATTCTGGTCTATGCTATAGACCAGAAGTAATTAACAAACACCTACTATGTACTAGACACCCTAAAGGGGACACCTCTGGATGACTTACAGGGACAGCACCAAAACACATGTACCATGCTTACACCGCATGTCAGGCACCGTACCACGGCCTAAGGAAAAGGAGAGGCGAATAGACAAACCAAAGTCCTGCCTCTAATGAAGTGTAATCTAGCTAGTAGACTAGATCCGGATTTCTGGACAGCAGGATATGACTTAATAGTTGAAGGTAAATGCAAATCAGAGTTGAGGACAAGAGAAAGGTCCAAATCACTAACGGAAATTATGTTTTTGGTACTTCAGGACCTTTCTCATCTCCCTAAACAATAGAAGATTCAATGGTGTATTCGTTTTGGTTTTTTTTGAGAAGGAATTTTGCTCTTAGTTGCCCAGATTGGAGTGCAACAGTCTGATCTCGGCTCAGCTGACTGCAACCTCTGCCTCCTGGGTTCAAGCAATTCTCCTGCCTTAGCCTCCCAAGTAGCTGGGATCACAGATGTGTGCCACCACGCCGGTTAATTTTTGTATTTTTTTTAATCTATTTTTTGTTATTATTATTTTTTTGAAACGAAGTCTTGCTCTGTTGCCCAGGCTGGAGTGCAGTGGCGTGATCTCCGCTCACTGAAAGCTCCACCTCCCAGGTCCATGCCATTTTCCTACCTCAGCCTCCCAAGTAGCTGGGACTACAGGCGCCCGCTATCACGCCCAGCTAATTTTTTGTATTTTTTTAGTAGAGACGGGGTTTCACTGTGTTTATCCAGGATGGTCTCGATCTCCTGACCTCATGATCCACCCGCCTCGGCCTCCCAAAGTGCTGGGATTACAGGCGTGAGCCACCACGCCCGGTCAATTTTTGTATTTTTAGTAGAGACGGGGTTTCACTATGTTGGCCAGGCTGGTCTCAAACTCCTGACCTTAGGTGATCCACCTACCTTGGCCTCCCAAAGTGCTGGGATTGCAGGCATGAGCCACTGTGCCTGGCCCAATGGTGTAGTCTTATCTGGCCCAATCTCTCCCACTTACTGGGGGTAGGCAGGATCCAAGGGCATGAAATGAGGTACTGGCATTGTTGCCTTCACCATGGAAACATCCAAAAGCACATGTAAAAGGATAACATAAGGCCAGGCGTGGTGGCTCCCACCTGTAATCCCAGTACTTTGGGAGGCCCAGGCGGGCAGATCACAAGGTCAGGAGTTTGAGTCCAACCTGGCCAACACAGTGAAACCCCGTCTCTACTAAAAATACAAAAATTAGCTGGGTGTGGTGGCGGGCGCCTGTAATCCCAGCTACTCGGGAGGCTGAGGCAGGAGAATCACTTGAACTCGCGAGGTGGAGGTTGTGGTGAGCCGAGATGGCACCACTGCACTCCAGCCTGGGCAACAAGAGCGAAACTCCATCTCAAAAAATAAGATAAATATATAAATAAAAGGACAACATGGTGAAATGGGGACACTACAAGGTTTCGTTGAATAGCCTGGGCTTGCCAGAGGAACTATAAAATGGGCATCATAATAATCATCCCTATTTCTCAAACTTACTGTGAGGAACAAGGTGTGATAACATCTATAAAAGATGTATTCTTTGCTCATGGGAATATGAAGAATTACGTATCTTTTGCCTTACTCTAAATTATAATTAAATTAGGTAACTAGGCCAGGCGCAGTGGCTCAGGCCTGTAATCCCAGCACTTTGGGAGACGCAAGGCGGGCGGATCACCTGAGGTTGGGAGTTGAGGCCAGCCTGAGCAACATGGAGAAACCCCGTCTCTACTAAAAATACAAAATGGGCTGGGCGCGGTGGCGCACGCCTGTAATCCCAGCTACTCGGGAGGCTGAGGCAGAATTGCTTGAACCCGGGAGGCGGAGGTTGCGGTGAGCCGAGATTGTGCCACTGCATTCCAGCCTGGGTAACAAGAGTGAACTCCGTCTCAAAAAATAAAAAATAAATACATAAATAAATAACTGGGTACTATCATTAACCTAGTGAGACTGTATCATACTTCCTTTTGTTTTGTTTTTTGAAGAAAACAAGCTGATTCATAGTTTTCCCCCACAAAGAACCCTGCTGCCAATACCAAATGAAAGAAATGGGGTAAACCTTGCCTGTAGCACTGGTCTATAAGCTCTCTCCTGGCATTTGGTTCAGAGAGTTGAATAGTAAGTAACCACTGCCACTACACAGTGTCAAGGGACAAAAAAAAAAGTCACTATGCAGGGCCACAATCACTTCTGCAATATTAAACCAAAGGCACTTGTTACCTGCTTAAAGCTGAAGTCAACTTGAATCATCCCAAATTCAACTTTGTCACGATATACACCCAAATAGTGCTTAATGATAGATCTGAGACATTATTGAGTGGCTATGACACAACATGGGCTGTACAGGCCTTATAAACAGACAGGGTCTCTGTCACCCAGGCTGGAGTGCAGTGGCATGAAAATGGCTCACTGCAGCCTTGACCTCCTGGGCCCAAGTGATCCTCCACCCGCCTCAGTTTCCCAAGTAGCTGGGACCACAGGTACACACCAGCACACCCGACTAATGAAAAATATGTTTTTTGGCCAGGAGTGATGGCTCATGCGTGTAATCCGAGCACCTGGTGAGGCTAAGGCAGGAGGATCACTTGAGCCCAGGAGTTCGAGACCAACCTAAGCAACAAGACAAGACCCTGTCTCTACAAAAAAAATTAGCCAGGTGTGGTGGCGCATGCCTGCAGTCCCAGCTACTTGGGAGGATGAGGTGGGAGGATCGTTTGAGCCCCGGGGGGGGGTCAAGGCTGCAGTGAGCCTTGCACGTGATCATGCCACTGCACCCCAGCCTGGGCCACAGAGCAAGAGACCCTGTCTCAAAAAAAAGAAAACAAAACAAAAAAAAACACATTTTTTTTTGTTGTTGTTGTTGAGATGGGATCTTGCTCTGTGGCCCAGGCTGGTCTTGAACTCCTGGACTAAAGTGATCCTCGTAACTTGGACTCCCAAAGTGCTGAGATTACAGGTGTGAGCCACCACGCCCAGCCGGATGTCATTTCTGAAGAAGAATAATCACAGAGAAACATGAATAGAGAGAGGGCTCTTCAAATTGCTGGTCTTGACAAAGATTTGCTTCCCTTGCATTTTTCCCCTTGATGCAAAATAACTGCCTTTTATTGAACTACACCCAGTTTGACTCACAGAACTTGAAGAAATTATAACCTAGATGACTAGATGAACACAGTAATCTCCATAGACCATAGGAGATTGCAGTGGATGGCAAAGTGTTACTAAACAAAAGGAGGAAAGGTCAGATGGAAAGCTGTACACTTACGTCCTTCTCCTGGATGGTGCACTCCTTACAATAATACGCATCAGAGACCCCAGGGCCTCCACAGATCACACAGCGTCCCTGGTAAGATCCGTAGTTACACTCATCACATATGCGCACCAGAGTGCAGGGACGCACATAGGAATCACAAATCACACACTTGCCATCACCTGTAAGGAAGAGAATGGAGTCATACTCACAACAAGTTCTTCAGTCCTCTACTATCTCCTGCCATGGGGAAATACACTAGTCTTTTGACAGTGACTTTAGGGCCCTCCTCTTGGCATCACAAAACTTGGTTTACCCAGTATCCATCTCAAGTCCCTCAACATATACAAAAGTTTATCAATTAACATATGTAAAGAGCCTAGAAAAGCACCTCGGAGATGATAAGCCTATATAATTGCCAGCAAAGTGCTGTGTGTTAAGGAGGGGTCATGCTACTCTGGCGATTTTTCCTGTTGAAAACTAGAGAGATACAGCGTTAAATATGGAAGTGGCAGTGGGGAGACAGAGGGGCCTTTGGTTGAAGTCCAGCATTCAGTGTTCACATACTTCCAGGCACATCTACTCAAAGCCCTCTTTGTGGCACTTTTGCTGGTTCCATAGAAACTGGGAGTGGGAAGGGTGGGCTGTTGGGACGGTAGGTTCCACTCACATTTTTCACACAGTCTTCCGATGGCTGCAAGATGAAAGACGGTTAAAAAGTGCAATTAGAAAAAAGGTTTTGACAAACAGGGGAAGTACATCCTTGAGCTGGGGGTAGGGACAGGAGTAAGGACGGCAGTGATACCTGCGGATAGCCATTTTATCATTACAAATTTCCAAACGAGCCAAACCCACAGCCCAAGCACCCTTCTGAACCTCCTCCAACGTCCTGGGGCAAGCTCTGAGTTTCTGTGGACCTGGGCCAGACCCCACCCCCGATACCTGCCTGGGGCTCCCAGCACGCGCACCCCCGCCCTCTTCCCATCAGAGGCCACAAACCTGCGCGTTCCTACAACACCCCGCGCCCGAGAGGCGGGAAACGTGGCGCCAGCGAGGCAAGCCACTAAGGAAGTGATGGGAACCCCCGACCCCCCAGCTCCTAATACCACCCCTACCCAGATAGACAGGGGCAGGGCGCAGTCTCACCAACACCAGCCTGCTTGCGGCAAAAGATCAAATCAGGATGATGTTTAGCCATAGCTCCCAATTAAGCCGGCCACCGGAAGCTTCGAGAACTTCCGTCCGACCTTTATCTCCCATTGTTCCTGCCTCCACGTCGCTGTGATTGGTCCTTTAAGCTTCCGTCAGTTTATGATCCTTGCACCAGGCCCCTCTTGCTCTCGCGCGAGTTTCTGTCGCTGCTGGATGACCAGGTCCTGCCAGGTGCATGAAAGTCTTAAAAACTCTCCCAGATTTGGGTGGCAGAGATAACTAAAATTTGTACTTGGATAAAACATATTTGTGCTTGGTATCTACTTCTGCAAGTGTCTTTAGGCAGTTCTATTTCCTCTTGCGTGTCTGTTCATTACTCTTGAGCTCCGCTCATTGCGTTTGCAGGGTTCAGGCGCCTCTAGGGAGGCCTCGCCTTCACTGTGACGCCCCACTCTTCCGGGCACGCCCCTGCCCAAAGGCTTTAAAAGCCGCCGTTTGGGACGTCACTTGCATGCGACCTCATCTTTGTCAGTGCACAAAATGGCGCCCTACAGCCTACTGGTGACTCGGCTGCAGGTGAGCGAGCTCAGGGACCTCTGGGTTCACGGGGGCGGGGTGCCTCCTACTGTGCCGGCGGCTATGGGCGAGGCAGGGCGAGGCGGGCCCGACCTGGGGCCAACTTGTCGTGTACCTGTTCCGGTTGTGGGCCCAGCACCCGTGTCCGCTCCTCTGGTGCCCTAGGTCAAGGCGTCCCCGGCACAGTCAGCTTTCCTGGCCCTGTCTCCGCCTCGCAAGAAGCGTGGGCCCAAGCAGCGGCGGCCGGGTGAAGAGCGGAGGCACCTCTTTCTTCTTTTTGAGGACAGCATTCCCTGCTCCCGTGGGGTGTCTTTTCATTCCTCAAGGTGAGGACAAGGTGACTAGGGGGCGCGGTCGTTGTTGAGCCTTCCAGGCCCAGTTCCTGAGGCCTCACTTCCCATCTCTTAGCAACAGAGACATGACAGCATCTGCGGTTGCCAGGCCTGGAGTCTGGAGAAGAAACTAGGACCCTGTACCACCTTTTGAGGACCCTGCGGAACATGGAATGCCCGAGGGGGGGAGGTGGTCTTCTGGGCCCCTACGTAGTAAATAATAGTAATAGTCTCTCACGTTTGCACAAGATTTGAGGACTGTTTTTTAATTCTTCATAATATTATTTGATTCATGTAATCATAGGAATGAGATAATTTTTCTCATTTGATAGGTGATAAAACTGGTAGAAAGTAGGTGGAAGTTCTGGTTCTCAGAGTGTCACCGAAGTGCTGTGGCAGAAGCGTGGGCCCTACCACCACTGAGTTCTTGTTTATGTCAGCCTGCCCTCACAGAACTTTCTGAACCAGGGTGCGATTATTTCTGTTTGTCAGAATGCAGTACGAATATTTTGAGCTCACAGTAAGTTGCTTGTCAAATATGGGAGGATAAGGAGACTCCAGTTTGACCTTGACTCCCCCGTTAGGAGCTATCTAGAAAGCTGACCGACTGCCAGATGATTTTTTCACTTCTAACTTGACAGCCCTGGGAAGGTGTTATACTCAAAGGTTCAATGTCACATGTGCCCTCTGTTAATAAAAATAAAGCAAGCAAGCATCTGTAGACATTCTCCGTAAACCTTTCACAGTTAACTTTGTGAATCTTTTTTGGATCAAGTGGCGCAACTTTGATAATAGAATTTTACAAGTTGTTATGCGTTGTACTTTCAAGAAGCATTGTGGTACTTAAAGTTATTTTTTTATTTTTATTTTTATTTTTTTGAGACAGAGTCTCACTCTGTCGCCCAGGCTGGAGTGCAGTGGCCGGATCTCAGCTCACTGCAAGCTCCGCCTCCCGGGTTTACGCCATTCTCCTGCCTCTGCCTCACGGGTAGCTGGGACTACAGGCGCCCGCCACCTCGCCTGGCTAGTTTTTTGTATTTTAGTAGAGACGGGGTTTCACCATGTTAGCCAGGATGGTCTGGATCTCCTGACCTCGTGATCCGCCCATCTCGGCCTCCCAAAGTGCTGGGATTACAGGCTTGAGCCACCGCGCCCGGCCACTTGAAGTTATTTTAAATCACATGGTTTAAATTTAAACCATGTGGTTTAAAATAAAATATTTTATCCGAAAGAAAATCTTTCTGACCTCAATTCTGGGCAAAGGCAAAGGATTGCACCTAATTATCTCTTCACATCTTTTTTTTTTTTTCCTTTGAGACAGAGTCTCGCTCTGTCACCCAGGCTGGAGTGCAATGGTGCAATCTTGGCTGGCTGCAACTCTGCCTCCCAGGTTCGAGTGACTCTCCTGCCTCAGCTTCCCGAGTAGCTGGGATTACAGGCGTGTGCCACCATGCTTGGCTACTTTTTGTATTTTTAGTAGAGACAGGGTTTCACCATGTTGACCAGGCTGGTCACAAACTACTGACCTCAAGTAATTGGCCTGCCTCAGCCTCCCAAAGTCCTAGGATTACAGGTGTGAGCCACCCCATCTGGCCTCTTCAGATCTTTTGATTCTCTAGGTTAATGATGTAGAAACAGTTGTTTCTTCCTGTCTCATGAGTTAAGGGAGTCAGGCTAGATTATTTGGTAAGATAAATGATTATAGAGTTCTTGAACTTGGAAGAGAAGAATAATATCACACCATTTTGAACTGAAAAGGATCTTGGAAAGTGTGAGTATTAGACTGGTGTAAAAGGAGATCTGGGCTGTAGTTCATACTCTTTCCTGATCCTGTGACCTTGAGTAAGTTACTTCCTGAATCCATTGTCAATTGAGGATGATCTTCATTGAACAAATGTATATTCAGCAACTGGATGTTAGAAAGTGATGAGTAAGTAGAATGAGTTTACGACCATCGTGTTGACTAACCTCTTTTACAGGTGGAAAATTTAAGACCTTGAGAGCCTGGGTGACTTCCAGTAGCAGAGTCAGGATTAAAATCCTGGTCTCCTTATTTGTTCCTTCAGCTGAGATGAATGAACAATATTATGCAGTTTGCACACTGCCTTCCGATAACCAGGCTGTCACGGTTTCTCTGAGAAGCTTGTACATTGACCTCTTTTGTTCTTTTGTGCTTAGATACATTTGAGAAGTGATGGTTACTACCTTAATAGTCATATATGCAAAACCCTATGGCTGTAGTCAATTCATTCCTACTTCATTCACCATATATTTACTGAGCGCCCACTGCTTGTTCTGAATACCGTGGTAAGCAAAGACGGTCCCTGTTCTTGTGGAACTTCCACTGTATTCTATTGTACCTGACTGCAGAGGGTCTTGGAGATCTTTCTCAGCCAAATATGGTATTTTTCTTTCCTTGGCTGGACCAAAGGTGAAGGTAGATAATAGGATGGGTGTTACTCCCAGCACTAAGAGTACCTAGCATTTATCTTCCTGTGTATGACCAATTTCACATGACTCTGTGAGATGAGTCAGGCTTATTAGCCTGATTCATAGATGAAGAAACAGAATTAGAGAGCAAACGTAGTGTTATGGTTGAGAGCATGGACTCTGGCATCAGACAACCTAGATTTGAATTCTGTAATAACTCTAATACTCATATAGCTGTGGTTTTGGGTAAGTTACTCAACCTCTCCGCACCTGTTTCCTTGCCTTTAGATACAATAAAAAGAGTATATCTGTTTCAATCATGTAATAGTTGCAAAGTATTTAGAACCCTTCCTGGTACTTAGTAAGGGCTATATAATTGCTAAATAAATATGTGGCCAGGCACGGTGGCTCACGCCTGTAATCCCAGCACTTTGGGAGGCTGAGGCAGGTGTATCACAAGGTCAGGAGTTCAAGACCAGCCTGGCCAATATGGTGAAACTCCATCTCTACTAAAAATACAAAAATTAGCAGGGCGTGGTGGCTCGTGCCTGTAGTCCAAGCTACTCAGGAGGCTGAGGTAGAAGAATCCCTTGAACCCAGGAGGCGGAGGTTGCAGTAAGCTGCAATCACGCCACTGCACTCCAGCCTGGGTGACAGAGCGAGGATCCGTCTCAAAAAAAAGTAAGGCCTAGGCCCTTATCAGTAGTTGTTAGTAGGTATGATTTGAATCTGGACATGTCTGATTCCGAAGCCTGAGGGCTTAGCAACTGGCGCTATACTGCTTCCATTTGGCATCAAGCTCAACCTGTGGATCTGGGCACCATAGATGCACCATAACCTCAGAACAGTGCTAAACTGAATGTGTACTCTTGTTTGACAATACCTGCTACCAGGTAGTAAGATTAGAAACAAGAAAATAGGAGGTGGGTTTTCTTTTGTTTTGTTTTTTAAAGAAATGGGGGCCGGGCGCGGTGGCTCAAGCCTGTAGTCCCAGCACTTTGAGAGGCCGAGACGGGCGGATCATGAGGTCAGGAGATGGAGACCATCCTGGCTAACGCGGTGAAACCCCGTCTCTACTAAAAAATACGAAAAACTAGCTGGGCGAGGTGGCGGGCGCCTGTAGTCCCAGCTACCCGGGAGGCTGAGGCAGGAGAATGGCGTGAACCCAGGAGGCGGAGCTTGCAGTGAGCTGAGATCCGGCCACTGCACTCCAGCCTGGGCGACAGAGCGAGA
>NW_016804726.1:1457510-1459742 GCF_001698545.2 Rhinopithecus bieti
AAAAAAAAAAAAAAGCATTGTGAATAGTTTCTGATATTATTTTAGGAATAGGTCACTTCTAAGATTGAGAGTAGGGACAGATTTTCCCCTTGTGGAGTATCTTCATTTGGAAGTCTTGAAAGGTAGGGAGAACGGGCTGGGCATGGTGACTCATGCCTGTAATCCCAGGACTTTGAGAGGCCGAGGTGGGTGGATCACTTGGGGTCAGGAGTTCAATACCAGCCTGGCCAACATGGTGAAACCCTGTCTCTACTAAAACACAAAAAATTAGCTGGGCATGGTGGCATGTGCCTGTAATCCCGTTTACTTGGGAGGCTGAGGCAGGAGAATCACTTGAACCTGATTCTCCTGCCTCAGCCTCCCAAGTAAATTAAAGGTAGGGAGAATGGTTTCCTTAGTTTTATTTTGCAGAACCTGGGCCAGAGGAAAGGGTACCAGCTTTGGAGCCAGGCCTGGAATTCCACCTTGCTGCGTGACCCTGGGCAAAATAGTTAGCATTCCAGAGCTTCAGTTTCCTTATCCGTAAAATGGGCACAATGCCTTCTGCCTCACAGGGTAGTCATGGGATTGTGTGGATAAAGTACTTGGGGCAAATCCAGTGCAGGATAGAGGCACTTGGTGAATATTCGTTTCTGTCTCCAGCCCCTGCAGATGGCCCATGTCGTCCATCACCCTAGCCTTTATCCTCAGCTCATACGCTTAAAAAAGACCAGTTGTGGCCGGGTGCGGTGGCTCACGCCTGTAGTCCAGCACTTTGGGAGACTGAGATGGGTGGATCACGAGGTCAGGAGGTTGAGACCAGTCTGGCCAATGTAATGAAACCCTGTCTCTACTAAAAATACAAAAATGAGCCAGGCAAGGTGACGCGCGCCTGTAGTACCAGCTACTTGGGAGGCTGAGGCAGAAGAATCACTTGAACTCGGGAAGCAGAGGATGCAGTGAGCCGAAATCACGCTGCTGCACTCCAGCCTGGGCGACAGAGCGAGACTCAGTCTCAAAAAAAAAAAAAACAGTTGTGAGAGTTGCTTGTTTCTCCCATCATCTCCCCAGATAACAAATAGGTGGTAGTTGTTCAAGGAAACCTTTTTTTTTTTTCCACCCCCAAGACAGAGTCTCGCTTTGTTACTCAGTCTGGATGCAGTGGCCCGATCTTATTGCAACCTCCACTTACTGGGTTCAAGCGATTCTTCTGCCCCAGTCTCCCACGTAGCTGGGATCACAGGCGTGCACCACCACGCCCAGCTAATTTTTGCATTTTTATTTTAGTAGAGACGGGGTCTCACCCTGTTGACAAGGCTGGTCTGTAACTCCTGACCTCAAGTGGTCCACCCGTCCCAGCCTCTCAAAATATTGAGATTACAGGCATGAGTGCCTGGCCAAGAAAACCCTTTCAATACTGTTTTAAAAGAGTTGGGGGAAGAGGTAGAAATGAATCTTTTGGTTTAGTTTTTTAATTATCTAAGGACAACATTGGGGAAGTGAGCTTTAGAGTTATATTTGCAGTATTTATTTTTATCATGAAATATTCAAGTCTAGGCCCTTGGTGAATTGAGGCCTGGCGAGTGTTTCTGCTTTCCCCCTGGAGAGATTGAGATGGTTTCTGATTGGGAGCTTTAATTCTGTGGGCATTTGTGGGACTTACCAAAGAGGTATCTGGAGTTCTTTTAAAACCCCCACCCTGTCCCTGCCACATTTCTGTGTTTTTTTTGTTTGTTTGTTTGTTTTTTTTTTTTTGAGAAGGAGTCTCACTCTGTAGCCCAAGCGGGAGTGCAGTGGCACGATCTCTGCTTACTGCAACCTTCGCCTCTGGGGCTCAAGCGATTCTCCTTCCTCAGCCTCCCAAGTAGCTAGGACCAGAGGCATGCACCACCACACCCGGTTAATTTTTTTGTATGCCACACTTCTTTTTTTTATTTTTTTATTTTTTTATTTTTTATTTTTTTTGAGACGGAGTCTCACTCTGTCGCCCAGGCTGGAGTGCAGTGGCGCGATCTCAGCTCACTGCAAGCTCCGCCTCCCGGATTCCCGCCATTCTCCCACCTCAGCCTCCGAGTAGCTGGGACTACAGGCGCCCGCCACCTCGCCCGGCTAGTTTTTTTTGTATTTTTTTTAGTAGAGACAGGGTTTCACCGTGTTAGCCAGGAGGGTCTCGATCTCCTGACCTCGTGATCCACCCGCCTCGGCCTCCCAAAGTGCTGGGATTACAGGCTTGAGCCACCGCGCCCGGCCATT
>NW_016804726.1:1460069-1466103 GCF_001698545.2 Rhinopithecus bieti
TTCACCGTGTTAGCCAGGATGGTCTCGATCTGCTGACCTTGTGATCCGCCCGCCTCGGCCTCCCAAAGTGCTGGGATTACAGGCTTGAGCCACCGTGCCCGGCCGCCACACTTCGTTAGTTCCTTGTAGCCGGGCTCCTTCACCTTCTGCAGGGTATCTGTGATTGTGGTATTTATAAGCACTCACCGTGTCATGAGTGTGTTCACAGAGCTGATCTAAGACAAGGGCCCTGTCTGTGGAAGAGCTTTTAGGGTGGTGAGGGATAGTCATCTAAATAACTATAATACATGGCGCTGAAGCAATGAGTAGGTGGAGGGATTTGCTGGATGGGGCTAAATACAGCCTCAGCCACCCATCCTGGAAGATGGATGTAGTGGTGGTGTGTTTGGTCCGCCCACTGACAACAGCAGATGCCCATCCAGGCCTGGAGGAGCAGAGAAACGCATTACCCACCATCTGCTGAGTAATCAGGCCCTCTGCGCCAGTCACAGAACTAGGTCTTGTTTTACAAATATTGCCTCATTTGTCCTTCACAACAACCCTAAGAAATACATATGAGTAGCCTGTTTCACAATGATGAAACTGAGTCCCAGAGAGGTTAAATAGCTCATCTGAGGTCACAGCTAGCACATGAATGCAGATTTGACTGCAGAACCCAGGCTTTGAATCAGTCAGCCAAACCGTTTCCCCAGAGGGAATAGAAACTGATCTCTGTCGAGTGGGCTGGATATAGGGGACACAGTTCAGTCGGCTCTGTGCCCGTTTGGGTGTATGTCTTTGGGACTGTGATTGTCTCCTGCCCTAAATACCAGCGAGGCTGGCGGGGGAGAGGCTAGAGCGGTGGGTTGCACAGAGGCAGCTTTATTCCTTGACTGAGCTTCGGCTCAGCCTCACGGGCTGCCTGTTGAGCTTGCAGAGGATGCCCATCTCAGGTGTGTAGGTGCAGAGCTGCTGCCTGTGGGGCCAGAGCAGGGTTTGGGATTTGTATGCAGTTCACAGTGTACGACTGATGTGGGCAGCAAAAGAGAATTAGTCACATGAGCTAATCTGTCATCGGCCTATTCCGTAAAGGAACCCCCTGCTGCCTCTGGTACCCATTTAGAGGCTCTGACTTGGAGAGACATGGCGCCTCGCTCCCTTTCCAAGCCTCTGAAAAGGACTGCATCACTTTTGTGCCTGCCAGTTGCATAGCAACCAAGCTAGCTGACTGCCTGCTGGCAGGAGGGAATTGTTTAGCTTTGGTTTCTTAGGAGAGGAGCCAGGCGTCGCCTACCAGGAGGGGGAGAAAATTGTTAGAAGCCCTGCAGTGGAGGTGTGGGAAGATGCTTCTTAGAAGGGTGTGGACTGATGGGCATTTCTGTGTTGCCCGCTTAGAGTCCACCTGAGACTTCTCTGCCAGGAAGGGCAAGGCAGTTAGTTGCTAAGAGATGTGAGCCTGAAGTCATCCTTCTGTGAAATGGGCTGCCTTATAATGTATGAGTTCCGCACTGCTGGAGACAACTTGGCTAGGTTGTCTAGAAAGAGTGGATAGATGAGGCCTTTTCAGTTCCAAGATGTGCTGTCCTGGTGCTTGGGACCTGCCCTGGGGCTCTGATCTTTGGTGACTGGGAGGGAGAATTAGGGGGCATAGTGGAAAAACATCTGCCTATAATCCTCTCCCCAGTACGCAGGCAGGCCATGTTTTAGTAGCAGCATCTCATTCTCCCCGGAGAACTGAGTAACAGCAGCTTATGTTTATTGAATGCCTGCCAGAAACCCAGCTACCAAGCTCTATGCCTTTCGTATATTTTTTTGTTACAGAATGCAGTATATTCAGAAAACCTCTCTTCTCCCCGTCCCAGTCCCCAGGGGAATTTTGTGTTTATCATTCTAGACTTTTTTCCTCTGTATTTACAAGTCTTTCTAACCCTCACAAAATCTCTGCCTTTTTTTTGTTGTTGTTGTTCTTCCGAGATGGAGTCTTGCTCTGTCACCCAGGCTGCAGTACAGAGGCTCGATCTTGGCTCACAGCAGCCTCAGACTTCTGGGTTCAAGCAATTCTCCCGCCTCAGCCTCCTGAGTAGCTCAGACTATAGACACACACCACCATGCCTGGCTAATTTTTGTATTTTTTTTGTAGAGATGGGGTCTCACTTTGTTGCCTAAGCTGGTCTTGAACTCCTGGGCTCAGTAGTGGTGGTGATCCACCTGTCTCGGCTTCCTAAAGTGCTGGGATTACAGGCATGAGCCATTACCCTTGGCCAAAATCTCTGCTCTTTTACACCCATGTTACAGAAGAGGAAATTAAGGCTCAGAGAGGTAAAGAATCTTATCTGAGGCCGGGCGCGGTGGCTCAAGCCTGTAATCCCAGCACTTTGGGAGGCCGAGACGGGCGGATCACGAGGTCAGGAGATCGAGACCATCCTGGCTAACACGGTGAAACCCCGTCTCCACTAAAAAATACAAAAAAAACTAGCCGGGCGAGGTGGCGGGCACCTGTAGTCCCAGCTACTTGGGAGGCTGAGGCAGGAGAATGGCGTAAACCCGGGAGGCGGAGCTTTCAGTGAGCTGAGATCCAGCCATTGCACTCCAGCCCGGGCGACAGAGCGAGACTCCGTCTCAGAAAAAAAAAAAAAAAAAAAAGAATCTTATCTGAGGTCCCACAGCTAGGGAAGCTGAGATTCCAAGCCAGATCCCTCCAGCCCTAGAGTGAATACTGTTTCTGTGACTCGGCACTTGTCTTGGAGTGTTTCCATGGTGGCACTCTGACAGGTGCTTGGTGACTTCCTGTCACTTGTTAAAGTAACTGTCTCAAGAGACCTGGCCTCTCCTGGACCCTGGCCTGTTTGGGTGGATCAGCACCCTCAGCTCTGTAGCTTGTTCTGTGTGCTGGGGCTCACGGGTACATGGCTCCCCAACAAGCACTGCTGTGTGCACCATGCTTGACAAGGTGGGCAGAAGCCTGCTGGAGAATAAGTCAGTCCATTTGGATTGTAGTATTCTGTGAATACAAGTGGTCCCAAGGGAAGACCTCCATCCTTTGGGAAGAGGGCAGCATGTCTGACCTTGGCCGAGTGGGGTTGCAGGGAGTTCTGAGTGGGTGTACATGTGATGTGCCGTGGGGTGGGCCCTTTTCCCATCTGCCACGGCTCTGAACCAGTGCTGTTGCTCACCACGGCCTCTGCCAGAGGCACTTAACTTGAGTATGGAGGCACAATCCAGAAGGCTGGTGTTCGTGTCACGGCTCTGCCTTCATCCGTTTCATCAGTAAGTCTTTTTCGAACTTCTATGTGTTAGACATTGTCCTAGGTTCTGAATATATTGTGACCAGAATAGACCATTTTTTTGTCCCCATGGAGCTTATATTTTAGTGGACTTTACTTTCCCATCTGGTCCAAGTCTCTGTCTTCTCATCTAAACAAGGGACAGAATGACCTGTAGTAGTCCCACTTGGCACAATTGTTAGGGTAAGAGAGCTGTTGTCATCTTGCCCACAGCGTCCTTTCTTCCTTTATCTTGCCTAGCTGTGTGGTGCCTGGCTCCCATGTGGGGGGTCTCCTGTGGGGATGCCCCTTCCCTCAGCGTTTGCCCACTGTCCTGTGTTGGTAGATGCAGGATCAGCAGAGCCTCCCTTACTCCCTGGAAGCCCTGGAGATTTGTGGATTCTCCAGCTAGACTCCAACAAAGGCACTCAGGGTCAGCAGTTGGTACCAACAACCCACATGGAGGACCCAGCCCATCTGGCCGCTGGGCCTAAAGCAGAGGTTGGGAGAAAATCTTGGCCTCTGCAAGTTGCCAGCTTTTTGACCTTAGGCAGGCCCCTTCCCATCTCTGAGCCTCTGCAAGTTCAGGCAGGGAGGCTGAGCTATGCACAGCAAGGTTCACAAGAGTCACTGGCACAGAGATGTGCGGGAGGTGATATTTACTCCAAAACAGATCTGTGGGCATCTGGCTACTGGTCACCTTGATGGGAGCCTCCCACTTAGGTGTAAAATTACGAAGTTGTTTTGTGGCTGAGGAAGTGCTATAGGGATGCTTAGGACGGAGAAGACACAATTGTGGTTTTCAGTGATTTGAAGGGTTGATTGTGGAAGACTGACTGGCCTCATTTAATCTGGTTCCAAAGGGTAGGACTGGGAAGTTAGGCCTGTCATGTGCCAGGCACTGATCTAGATTCTCTCCTTTCATCCTCATTGCAGCCTCTGAAGGCATTATCCCCATTTACAGAGGAGAAAAAGTGATGTTTAGAGGGATTAAATAAGATAAAGGTTATACAGCTTGTAAGGGGCAGAGCTGGGATTTGAGCTCAGATCTCCAAAGCTGGAACGATGTAATGGGGGCACATTTTCATTTGATTTAAGAAGTATTGGTCTAAAATCTTAGAACTGACCAGTAGTAGAATAGGCTTTCTGGAAGAGAGTGAGCTTCCTGACCTAGTCGTGTTGAACCAGGGGCTTATGGGAGTTATGAGGGGAGATTTTCTGCTTCAAGGCCACCTCAATCCTGTCCTTGGCCCCTCTGTTCCCCAGAAAGTGGGGGAAAGTGGAGGGCGAGGGCACAGTGAAAGTATTTCTTCTAGATGAGGGCCTGGGATTTACCAGTGAGGATTTTACAAGGCCTGAGACGTAGGCTCCAAGTATGGGAAAAAATTTTCCCATTTCCCAGTTTTGGGAAAACTGTGTTGGATGGCCTTATGGGTGATCTCAGGAATGTCTCTGTGGCCTGAGGTTGAACTGAGCATTCAGTATGTTTTACTTTTGGAATCAGGAACTAAAAACAGAACTCTGTAAAGTTATTTTTTAAAAATATGGCTGGGTGCAGTGACTTATGCCTGTAGTCCCAGCACTTCGGGAGGCCAAGGCGGGTGGATCACTTGAGGTCAAGAGTTCGAGACCAGCTTGGCCAATATGGCAAAACCCTGTCTCTACTAAAAATACAAAAAATAGCTGGGTGTGGTGGTGCATGCCTGCAATCCCAGCTACTCAGGAGGCTGAGGCAGGAGAATCACTTGAACCCAGGAGGCGGAGGTTGCAGTGAGCCAAGATTGTGCCACTGTACTTCAGCATGGGCGACAGAGTGAGACTCTGTCTCAAAAAAAAAAAAATTAAAAAATATGCCCAGCTGGGCATGGTGGCTCACGCCTGTAATCCCAGCACTTTGGGAGGCTGAGGCGGGTGGATCACGAGGTCAAGAGTTCGAGACCAGCCTGACCAACATAGTGAAACCCTATCTCTACTACAAATACAAAAATTAGCTGAGCGTTGTGGCGTGCGCCTGTAATCCCAGCTACTTGGGAGGCTGGGGCAGGAGAATCGCTTGAACCTGGGAGGCGGAGGTTGCAGTGAGCGGAGATCGTACCACTGCATTCCAGCCTGGGTGACAAGGCGAGACTGCATCTAAAAAAAAAAAAAAAGCCCAAGACATCATCATTATCCTTCCTTAATACTGTGCTGGGCGTGGTGGTTTACGCCTCTAATCCCAGCACTTTTGGAGGCTGAGGTGGGAGGATGGCAGATACTTGAAGATGTGTTCTCTCAAAACGAGAGTAATCTAAGAAAAAGCCATTGAATCCAGGAAACAAGAATCCAACTCAAGAGAAGGACAGGATATTCTAAGGATACGAATGGATGTGAGTTCCAGAGAGGTATGAGACCTTATGGGGAAGGAGACAGAGGCTCCAGGAGATCACAGGGCTGGTGGATCTCCTGACTCATTCATAATATTGAGTGTCGTAGCCGATGGAGAGTTTGAGGATGAATTTGTGATAAGTACACCAAGTGTTGAAGTTTGTTGTCTTTGGGGCAGATAAATGGGGGGTTGGGACTTGAGTCCTGGTTTCCTTTATAATGATAGTTTTTAAATTTTAATAATGCATACAGATGTTACTCTGATTAAAAAAATTATATTAAAAACAAAAGTATTGGCCAGGCGCGGTGGCTCAAGCCTGTAATCCCAGCACTTTGGGAGGCCGAGACAGGCGGATCACGAGGTCAGGAGATCGAGACCATCCTGGCTAACACAGTGAAACCCCGTCTCTACTAAAACAAAAAACAAA
>NW_016804726.1:1466445-1476700 GCF_001698545.2 Rhinopithecus bieti
CCGGCCGGGCGCGGTGGCTCAAGCCTGTAATCCCAGCACTTTGGGAGGCCGAGACGGGCGGATCAGGAGATCGAGACCATCCTGGCTAACACGGTGAAACCCCGTCTCTACCTAAAAAATACAAAAAACTAGCCGGGCGACGTGGCGGGCGCCTGTAGTCCCAGCTACTCGGGAGGCTGAGGCAGGAGAATGGCTTAAACCCAGGAGGCGGAGCTTGCAGTGAGCTGAGATCCGGCCACTGCACTCCAGCCTGGGCGGCAGAGCGAGACTCCGTCTCAAACAAACAAACAAACAAACAAACAAAACACAAAAGTATCAAATATCACTACTAAGGATTAGTATTATCATGGTTGTATTTCCTCAGAAATGTCAGCCCGGACACCTGTTCAATGTGAGTACAATGGATTCCATGGTGCCAGGGATTGTGGGGAGGGAGAGATGCAGCATAGACTAGCGTTTGGTGCCTTGCTTGGAGTCGCTGAGTATTAGGGACCCACAAGATACCAGGCCAGGGAGGCTGGTGGAAGGGTGATGATGGTAGATGTCCCTGGATGGGCTTTAGGGAGTCTGTAAAATTGTGTTTTATCATTTTTCTATACTTTCTCCATGAAATTTTATAACAGAGGAAAATTCTGGTAATTTTTTTTTTTCTTGAGACGGAGTCTCGCTCTGTTACCAGGCTGGAGTGCAATGGTGCGATCTCGGCTCATTGCAACCTCTGTGTCCCGGGTTCAAGAGATTCTCCTGCCTCAGCCTCCCAAGTAGCTGGGATTACAGGCACCCACCACCACACCCAGCTAATTTTTGTTTTTAGTAGAGACAGGGTTTTGCCATGTTGGCCAGGCTGGTCTCGAACACTTGACCTCGTGATCCGCCCGCCTTGGCCTCCCAAAGTGCTGGGATTACAGGCGTGAGTCACCGCGCCCGGCCGGTAATTTTTTTTTTTTTAATAGAGACTAGGTCTCACTATGTTGCCCAGGCTGGTCTTGAACTCCTGAGCTCAAGCGATCCTCCTGCCTCGGCCTCTCAAAGTGCTGGAATTACTTTTAGTATTTTACATTTTACATAATTACATACTTGCTATTCTTTGGGAACCCATTCATGTTATTTCATGCTTCACAGTAACTCAGAATAATTCATATCCTTTCATTACTCACATAATACTGCAGATATTATTCTTGTTTTCCAAATGAGGAAATTGGGGCGAAAAGTGCTTGTCACATAGGTAGTAGTAAGTGACAGAACTGGGCTTTGGAGCCAGCTTTTTTTTTTTTTTTTTTTTTTTTTTTTTGAGATGGAGTTTCACTCTTGTTGCCCAGGCTGGAGTGCAATGGTGCGATCTCGGCTCACTGCAACCTCCACCTCCTGGGTTCGAGTGATTCTCCTGCCTCAGCCTCCTGAGTAGCTGGAATTATAGGCATGCGCCACCACACTCCGCTAATTTTTTGTATTTTTAGTAGAGACGGGGTTTCTCCATGTTGGTCAGGCTGGTCTTGAACTCCCAACCTCAGGTGATCCACCCACCTCAGCCTCCCAAAGTGCTGGGATCCTTGAACCACTGTGCCTGGTCGGGTTAAGTTATCTTTACTGTACTATATTGCCCATTGTAAACTGCAGGTTATCATTCAGGTTTTTAGGACGTCGAGCCACACCCTCCCCTGCCTTGCGGGGTTTCCAGCCTGATCTTCCACCATTTCCTGCTTTGTCTTTTTGTTTTTTTTTTTTTTTTTTTTTTTTTGAGACGGAGTTTCACTCTTGTTGCCCAGGCTGAGTGCAATGGCACAATCTCAGCTCACCACAACCTCCGCCTCCCAAGTAGCTGGGATTATAGGCATGTGCCACCACACCTGGCTAATTTTTGTATTGTTAGTACAGACGGGGTTTCTCCATGTTGGTCAGGCTGGTCTCGAACTCCCGACCCCAGATGATCCGCCTTTCTCGGCCTCCCAAAGTGCTGGGATTACAGGCTCAAGCCACCATGCCTGGCCTCCTGCTTTGTCTTTTACACCCCCAGCATTTTGAGTGATTGGCAGCTTCTGCACACTTCACTCAGTGAGTCTCTGTCTGTGTGCATACTGTGTGTTCTCTTCACCTGCCCTGCAAATGCCTGGTTGCCCTCTGCCACCCTGCTCAGGCGCTGCTCTCTCTATGAAGCCTTGTGGAAACATTCCAGGCAGAGCTCTTCGTTCTCTGTGCTCCACTCCTGCCCCTCGTGTGTGTGTATCCTTCTTTCAAAGGTTACAGTGAGGTTTTGCATTTACTTCCTGATCTTGGCTAAACTGAGACATATTAGTGTATTAGTGTAGGGACTGTCTCACTCTTCTTGTTATCTGAGTCCTATTGCTTGGCACATAATACAGTACAAATGTGCTGCTAGGAAATAGGTTACATGATAAGCCACTGTCAACCTATTCTAATACCTTTGCCCATCTCAGATGCATTCTCTACAGAGCAGCCACAGTGATTTTTATTTATTGATTTTGATTTTTTTTTGAGACAGGTTCTCACTTTGTTGCCCAGGCTGCTCTCAAACTCCTGGCCTCAAGCGATCCTCTCACCTCTGCCTCCCAAAATCCTGTGGTGATTTTTATTATGTATTTATTTATTTATATTTTGAAATGGAGTTTCCCTCTTGTTGCCCACGCTGGAGTGCAATGGCACGATCTTGGCTCACTGCAACCTCTGCCTCCCAAGTTCAAGCGATTCTCCTGCCTCAGCCTCTCCAATAGCAGGGATTACAGGCATGCGCCCCTGTGCCTGGCTAATTTTGTATTTTTAGTAGAGATGGGGTTTTACCACATTGGTCATGGCTGGTCTCGAACTTTTGACCTCAGGTGATCTGCTCACCTTGGCCTCCCGAAGTAATGGGATTACAGGTGTGAGCCACTGCGCCTGGCCGATGTTTATTTATTTATTTATTTATCTATTTATTTATTGATGGAATTTCACGGCCAGGCGCGGTGGCTCACTCCTGTAATCCCAGCACTTTGGGAGGCCGAGGCAGGTGGATCAAGAGGTCAGGAGATCGAGACCATCCTGGCTAACATGGTGAAACCCCCATCTCTACTAAAAATACAAAAAAATTAGCTGGGTGTGGTGGCGAGCGCCTGTAGTCCCAGCTACTCGGGAGGCTGAGGCAGGAGAATGGCAGGAACCCGGGAGGCAGAGCTTGCAGTGAGCCGAGATCTCACCACTGCGCTCCAGGCTGGGCGACAGAGCAAGACTCCGTCTCAAAAAAAAAAAAAGAGATGGAATTTCACTCTAGTTGCTTAGGCTAGAGCGCAATAGCTCAATCTCAGCTCACCGCTACCTCTGCCTCCCGGGTTCAAGCAGTTCTCCTGTCTCAGCCTCCCTGGTAGCTGGGATTACAGGCATGCGCCATCACACCGGCTAATTCTTTGTATTTTTAGTAGAGATGGGGTTTCTCCATGTTGGTCAGACTGGTCTTGAACTCCTCACGTGATCTGCCTGCCTCAGCCTCCCAAAGTGCTGGGATTATAGGAGTGAGCCACTGCGCCAAGCCAATTTTTGTTTTTCATGCAAATGTGATCCTGTCATGATCCTGCTTAAACCTTCGGTGGCTTCCCATTGCTTTTAGGATCAAGTTAAACATTTAACATGTCCTACTGTCAAGCTTGTATACACTTACAAGACGAGGCCAAGACCTGACTGATTGGACCGGATACAACAAGCCGCTTTCACAATCAGGCTGTTTGTTACTTACGTAGACAGTGAAAGGGAGAATAAGCCACAGGGGCCAGCTCCCTGGTCTTCTTCCCGAATACCAAAAAGGATGACGCCGAAACAAAAGACGCTGATGACTGTGCCATGAGGTGTGGAGTGCCCTGTTACCGAGAGCCACATCCAGACTGCAGCCAAGAGGCTTCCCTTTTGCAGCTCTAATGTGAGGGCCCGGGGCAGAAAGCCCCTCAACTTATCAGAACTTAGAGGCAGGAGAAATTGTCTCTTGACAGCCTTGGTGGGGAGATAGGGAGGCAGATGGGAGGTGGGCTCAGGGCAGCTCCTTAGAGGCCTCCCCCGCTTTCAGGCTCCAGGGGGATTGAGGTATTCTACCAAGACTCAGGTAAGCCGTGGCTCAAAGTTGTTAGGGCATCATTGTGTAGCTTTTCTTTTTTTTTTTTTGAGACAGAGTCTCACTCTGTCGCCGACGCTCCAGTGCAGTGGCGCTATCTCGGCTCACTGCAAGCTCCGCCTCCTGGATTCATGCCATTCTCCTGCCTCAGCCTCCTGAGTAGCTGGGACTACAGGCACCCACCACCATGCCCCGCTAACTTTGTATTTTTTAGTAGAGACGGGGTTTCACCGTGTTAACCAGGATGGTCTGCATCTCCTGACCTCGTGATCTGCCCGTCTCAGCCTCCCAAAGTGCTGGGATTACAGGCGTGAGCCACCGTGCCCGTCCCATTGTGTAGCTTTTCTACACCTTCAAGGTCCCTCGTGATATGATACTTGGTTCCTTTTTGTCTCCTCAGTCTTATTTTCTGCCATTTCTTCTGCACTTTGCTACAGCTAAGCTACATTTCTTTTCTTTTCTTTTTTTTTTGAGACAGTCTCTCTCTGTCGCCCAGGCTGGAGTGCAGTGGTGCAATCTCAGCTCACTGCAGTCTCCGTCTCCCAGGTTCCAGCGATTCTCTTGCCTCAGCCTCCCAAGTAGCTGGGATTACATGCTCCCACCCGTATGTCTGGCTAATTTTTGTGTTTTTAATAGACACAGGGTTCCACCATATTGGCCAGGCTGGTCTCGAACTCCTATCCTCAGGTGATTCACCCACCTTGGCCTCCCAGAGTGCTGAGATTACAGGCGTGAGCCACCATGCTTGGCTGGTTTTCTTTTCTTTCAGTTGCAAATGCTTTCTTGCATGTGCTATTCTCTCTGTGCCAGATTCCCTGGACTCCTTCCCCTAAAGCCCATTTGTTTAGCCTCAGATCAAACATCACTTTATTGGAGAAACCCTTCCCCAATTCTAGATTAGGCTGTCCAGCTTTATGCTGTTATAGCAGCTTAACTTTTCTGTCATAGCATTTCTCTTACAGTGACTTACACAGTCCCATAAGTGATTACTTGACATGTTTTCTCATCTAAAATTCAGGCACCACAACACATAGTCTGGGACTGGAGAAATACTTAATGAATCAGGAAGACGTTAAATTGGGGAGGTAGTATGGGAGGGAAAGCATTGACTTGAGAATTGGAGGGCTTGAATTCTGCCCCTAGCTACTGTTAACTAGGTATGTGACCTTGGCATTCATATCCTCATCTGTCAAATGAAAAAATTCCTCGTGATCTGGGGTCATCTTGGGTTGTGATAATCTATACTTCTAGATGAATCATCAAATTAACAGAGCTCTAGAGGACTGCTTATCTAGGATGAGAATCTACCTGCCTCTTTGGCCTCTCCACTTGGGTATGAGATAGTCCAATGTCCAGAACCAAACTCCTAGTGTCACCCTGCATGTGGGCTTTTCCCGTTGCCTTCCCCATTTCGTTTATAGCAACCCATTCTTCTAGTTACTTAGGTCCAAAACCTAAGTGATATTCTTGACTCCTTCTCTCACACCCCTTGGCCAACTTTTCAGCACATCCTACTGTTATCACCTTCAAAATATAGACATCTGTAGCCAGTTTTTTTGAACTTGAACTCAAACATCCGGTTTGAGTTCATGATCTGATAAAATCTTGGCTTCTTTTGTGCTTGATTGCTCATATTTCTGTGGCCTCACTGAATCTTGCATCTAATGTGCAAAATAGCAACTATAACTATAATACTACAATCTTTCTTATTCTACTAGATGGTAATCCTGATGGTAGGGACCCCATGGTGGTGGTCCCAGTGTCCAGTGTGGTACAACTAAGCATCCCTCAGGTGCGCTATAGCAGATGGGACATGGGTGTGCCAAGATAGCCCTGGCCTTACCCCACCCTAGCAGGGTGACATGCTGAGCCTGCCGGTTGCCTCCACGTAGCAGGTTAGTCTGCTTACTGCTCTGCGGTGTCCAAATGTATTATTTTGTTCATGTGCCTTAACTTGGAAAAGTGTGGAAGCCTCATGGTAACAGCATTTGGCACCTAGGAAGGTATTCATTGTTAAATGAATTATTTGTTAAGTGAGGTAGACTAGAGGGATCATTCTCCCTGATTTTTTTTTTTTTTTTTTTTTTGAGATGGAGTTTTTACTTTTGGATTGCCCGCAGGTGGAGTGCAATGGCCGTTCGAGTCGCGCTCGCGCTCACTGCCCAACTCTCCACCTCCCAGGTTCAAGTGATGGGTCTCCTGCGCTCACGCCTTCCTAAGTGCCTGGCGGCATATAGGCCATGTGCCACCCAAGCTGCGCGTCAATTTTGTATTTTTTAGTAGAGATGGGGTTTCTCCGGTGTGGGTCAGGCTGGTCTCGAGACTCGCTTGACTCAGGGTGATCCGCCACCGTCGGCCTCGCGCAACTGCTGCGGATTACAGCAGGCAGCGCTGTGCCTGACCATTCTCCCTGTTTTTTTTCTTTTTTTTTGAGGCCCAGGAGTCTCACTCTGTTCGCCCGGGCTGGCAGTGCAAGTGGGCCAGATCTCAGCTCACTGCCAAAGCCTCCGCCTCCCGGAGTTTAGCCATTCTCCTGGCTCAGCCTCCCCAGTGTAGCTGACGCGAAGTACAGGCGGGGCCCCGGCACGTCAAAACCCCTGGCCTTACTTTCTTTTTTTTGTATTTCTTTTTAGTAGAGGACGAGCGTTTCACCGTGTCTAGCCAGGGATGTCATCGATCTCCTGACTCTCGTGATCCGGCCGTCTCGGCCTTCCCAAAGCTGCCTGGCGATTACAGGCTTGAGCCACCGCGCCCGGCCATTCTCCCTGTTTTATAGAAGAAAGAGTAAGCTGTGTGACCAGCCCGGGGCCTGATCATAATCGAGTGCTGTTCTGAGTCTCATGTGCATTCTGGGGCAAAACACTGGGTTGCATTTCACATGTGCACATGTGTAGCTCGTTGCTTCCTTCCCTGCTTGTACATGAAGGTGAAGGCTGTGGCTAAGTCAGAAGGGCCTGGATTCTGGGGGTTTCTTCCTTGATTCAGATAAATCCATTCTGACATTACTGTGCTTTCCCCCAGGCCTTTAGGGATTAAGGGGGTTTATTGGTGAGCCTGCTTGCTGGGGAGGAATATTTATAGACTGTGAGCTGGAAGGAACTTTGGAGAACATCAGGTCCAGTGATGACCAGATGTGGCTATCTCGGAGTAACCTGGTAATCTTTTACTGATGCTTAGGCCCTACTGCAGGTGATCTGATTCAGAGCTCTGGGAGTGACAGGGCCTAGAAGCTGAGTTTTTACAAAACCTCCCAGGTGATTTTGATATAGCTGGAATAATCCAGTTCCCCCACCTCCCCCTTTTTTTGAGATAAGATCTTGCTCTGTGGTCCAGGCTGGAGTGCAGTGGTACACATGATCACAGCCCACTGCATCTTTGACCTTCTGGGCTAAAGCTGTCCTCCCACCTCAGCATCTCAAGGAACTGGGACTACAGGTGTGTGCCACCATGCTCGGCTAATTGTGTTTCTTCTTTGTGGAGACAGGGTCTTACTATATTGTCCAGGCTGGTCTCAAACTCCTGGGGTCAAACCATCCTTCCGCCTCAGCCTCCCAAAGTGCTGGGATTACAGGTTTTGCGAGCCCTGCACTGGCCAAATAATAATGCTCTTAATAGTAATACCCAGACCACATTCTTAATTTCTTCCAAAATGTCTTTGATAGCTATCTTTTTCCAAATCAAGATCTGATAAAAAACATATATTGTGTTGGTTTTTCCATTTATGTCTCTCTTAATCTACAGCAACACCCCCACTCCCTGCCTCAGCCCTTTCTTCCCCAGGACATTGACTCTTTGAAGAGACCAGGCCAGTTTTCCTGTAGAATGTCCACTTTCTGGGTTTCATTGTTCTTTTGTCCCCTTGCATTTCCCTTACTCTGGAGGTAAGTTTCCAAAGCTTTCTTACATGCAGGTTAAACATTCTGGGCAAGAATTCTTCATAGGTGAGGCCATGTCACCAGGAGGCCCTGGTGTCGGGTGGTCCTGCTGTCGGTGGTGCCGCGTTTGATCTCTGTGTTAAAATGGTGGTAATCAGATTCTGCTATTGTAAAGGTACATTTTTTTTTCCTTTTCCTTCATAATGATAACTTCCTGTAAGTAAACTTGCTGAAACAAAGGGTTCGCACATTTCCAAAAACCAAAACGCTTTTGATTATTGTCAAATTGCCACTAAACAATTATGCTACTCTGCACTTTAAGGAGTATGCTTTTCTTCACCTATTTGCCTGGTTTACTTTTTCTTTTTCTGATTACAAAAGAAATGTGTATATCATGCAACATTTAAAAGTTACAGGCCGGGCACGGTGGCTCATGCCTGTAATCTTAGCACTTTGGGAGGCTGAGGCGGATGGATCACCTGAGGTCAGGAGTTCAAGACCAGCCTGGCCAACATGGTGAGACTCTGTCTTTACAAAAAATACAAAAATTAGCTGGGCGTGGTAGCATGTGCCTGTCGTCTCAGCTACTCAGAAGGCTAAGGCAGGAGAATCGCTTAAACCCAGGAGGCAGAGGTTGCAGTGAGCTGAGATTGCGCCACTGCACTCCAGCCTGGGCGACAGAGCAAGACTCCGTCTCAAAAAAAAAAAAAAAAAGAAAGAAAAAAAGTTGTGGTCAAATCTAACATAAAATTTGACATTTTAACCACTTTCAGTGTTCAATTCATTAGTATTAATTACATTCATAATGTTGTGCAACCACAACCATTATCTTCTTTGTAAACAGCTGTAGAGTGGCATTCCATGGTGCCTGAGCCAGAACGTATTCAATCAGTGCCCTGTGTATGGACAATTGGGTTGTTCTCTTAAAAACAGTGCTGCAGACAGTGTCTTTGCCTGTCTCTCTGCTCTTTTATGTATTTTAATTAGATCGTTTCCTGGAAGAGGGAAAGCTAGTCAAAGAGGGCAAACATTTTACATTGTAATACGTATTACCTAATTGTCTTTTAAAATGTTGAACCTCTTTACAGTCTGACTAAAAGCATCTCAAACTGATAAAGCATTGATTTGCCTTGGTGACTGTTTTCTCTCACAAGACTAACTCAGCCTGCTCTGTATTTTAACCCTGCTTGGTAAGGAAGAGCTGGTTGGAAAGGTAGAAGCAACATCCCTTTTTTTAAACTAATTGGTATTTATGTAACATCTCCTGTGTATCAGGCTTGCTGTTCAGGCCGGGGGAATTTAGTTCTGAATAAACAGACACAACCTCTCCCTAGTGGAGCTTACAGACTGAAATATTTGGAGACATATATCATCTCATGAATGAACTCAAGAAGTAAAGGGCATATATAATAGGAGGCTCTGGTAGGGCCAGGGATTTGGGGAAGGATTCCCTGAGAAAGTTAAATGTATTTGGAGTTTGAAGGATCAATTGGATGTTCCCTAGGCAAAGGGCAGATTGGGAATGGAGGTGGACAGCAAACATTCCAAGCAGAAGAAAAACTACATCTGTAAAGGCCTGTGGCAGGTCCCTTTAGAATGTGTTCTGGCCAAGGAAGTTCATCATGTTCAGTGCCCTTGAGGAAGGCCTGTTCAGTGCCCTTGAGGAAGGCCGGTTCTGAATTTCCCAGATACCAGGTAGATGAGATCCCACTGCCAAGGCCCATGAGCGGAAGGAGTTTGAGAGGGACGGAAGGCTTTCCAAGGCAAATTCTAACAAATTACAAATAATCTGGAGAGGAGAAAGAGAGGCACCTAAATAAATAAGTTTAGAGTTTTAGAATGACTTGTCCAAAGTTGGAAGGGGTAGGTAACCAAGGAGGAACAGTACAGAGCAGCTGGAATACATCAGAAGGGGGTCAAAAATGCCAAAGGACCCGATGAGCTAAGGCTTCTGGAAAATGCTAATCAGCCACAAGGACCTTTAAAGCTGTCTGCAGTAGGCCGGGCGCGGTGGCTCAAGCCTGTGATCCCAGCACTTTGGGAGGCCGAGACGGGCGGATCACGAGGTCAGGAGATTGAGACCATCCTGGCTAACACGGTGAAACCCCGTCTCTACTAAAAAAAATACAAAAAATTACCCGGGCGCGGTGGCAGGCGCCTGTGGTCCCAGCTACTTGGGAGGCTGAGGCAGGAGAATGGCGGGAACCCGGGAGGCGGAGCTTGCAGTGAGCTGAGATCTGGCCACTGCACTCCAGTCTGGGCCACAGAGGGAGACTCCATCTCAAAA
>NW_016804726.1:1479031-1484494 GCF_001698545.2 Rhinopithecus bieti
AAAAGCTGTCTGCAGTAAGAAAAATAGGAAGAGTCAACGCTGCTTCTGGCAATATCCAGAGGAAGAACACAATGTCGCCACTTCTAGTTTTATGTTCATCTCCTTTATGAAGGAAACGATACAGTATAACACATATGGAATGCTTTTATTATGAATAGGCCATGTGCCAAGCACTTTATATAGATGATTTCATTTTATATCAATGCTATGAAGTTTATCTTCATTTTCTTTATGACAAAACTAAGGCATGGGGAGCTTAAATAACTTCCCCAGGGTAACAGCAGTTAAGTGGTGGAGCTGGGTTGGGCAATCTGACTATAGTTCTTCAATCCGAACTATCACACCGTGCTGGGAAAGGATGGGCCATATGAGGTGAGAGGGACTGGCCCAGATTCTAGAGGCAGCAGAATCTAGAAGTGATCCATCACAGAGAAAGAGACCTGAGCTTGCATCCTGGAGTCACTGCATACCAGCTAGTGAATTCTGACTTACCTCTCTGATCTCCAGTTTCCACATCTGTAAGATGGGAATAACACTTACCTGCACTATTATATTGGAATTCAGAATAGGCACAGAAAGTGCTTGGCATGGAGCAGATGCTTAATTAGTAATTGTTTTTATTTTTATTCTAAGAGTAGGGTAAAGACCCAAAGCTAGTCTTTTTTTTTTTTTTAACATATGAGATATGTGGTCCATGAATGAATGATACATGGTGTCTTAGTCCATTTTGTGTTGCCATAACAGAATACTACATACTGAGTAATTTATAAAGAAAAGGAATTTAGGCCGGGCACAGTGACTCATGCCTATAATCCCTGCACTTTGGGAGGCTGAGGCAGGCGGATCACCTGAGGTCAGGAGTTTGAGACCAGCCTGGGCAACATGATGAAACCCCATCTCTACTAAAAATACAAAAAATTAGGCCGGGCACAGTTGCTCACGCCTGTAATCCCAACGCTTTGAGAGGCTGAGGCGGGCAGATCACCTGAGGTTGGCAGTTAAAGAGCAGCCTGACCAACGTGGTGAAACCCCATCTCTACTAAAAATACAAAATTAGCTGGGCGTGGTGGCACATGCCTGTAATCCCAGCTACTCGGGAGGCTGAGGCAGGAGACTTGCTTGAACCCGGGAGGCAGAGGTTACCGTGAACTGAGATCATGCCATTACACTCTAGCCTGGGCAACAAGAGCAAAACTTCATCTCAAAAGAAAAAAGAAAATTACCCAGGCATCATGGCAGGCACCTGTAATCCCAGCTACTCAGAAGGCTGAGGTGGAAGAATATCTTGAACCTGGGAGGTGGAGGTTGCAGTGAGCCGAGATAACGCCACTACTCCAACCTGGGCAACAAGTATGAAACTGTCAAAAAAGAAGGAAGGGAGGGAGGGAGGAGAAAGAAAGAGAAAGAAAGATAACGAATTTATTTCTTACAGTTCTGGAGGATGGGAAGTCAAAGCTTGAGGGGCTGCATCTGGTGAGGGCCATCATGCTGTGTCACCACATGGTAGAAGGTATAAGGATAAGAGAGAGGGGAGGAAGGGGGCCAGACTTAGCCCTTTATCAAGAACCGACTCACATGACAACTAACCCACTTCTGTAATAACAGCATTAATCCATTGTGAGGGTAGCGCCCTTCTGACCTTATCACCTCTTAAAGGCCCCACCTCTCAACACTGACATTGGGCATTGAGTTGCCAACACATAAACTTTGGGGGACACATTCAAACTGTAACACATGGTGGCCTTGACCTTGAAGTCAGTCTACAGGGTAAGCATATTTCTTGCCCATTTGTAGAGAATGAAATAAAAAAAAAAAAAATATAGGGTGAGCATGTTGACGTGGTCCCCCTTTTAACAGTTTCCATGTGACATTTCATGCACTGCAGCCTTTCACTGCTCTGAAGCCAGGAGTCAAGCTGAGATTTCCCCTGAGGCCTGGAGAAGATAGGTGAACTGGCAAAGACTGAAAGTCTAGCTGTCTTTTACTTTTTGGTTGCGATGAGCAGATATACTAGTGAGAATGAGTGTTGCATCCTTACTAATTTATAAACCTAAGCTGTTCAGTCTGGCAATTTAAAATTCAGTGACATAAAAAATTCCGTTCCATGGCTGGGTGCAGCGACTCATCCCTGTAATCCTAGCACTTTGGGAGGCCGAGGTGGGAGGATCACTTGAGTCTAGGAGTTTGAGGCCATCCTGGGCAACATGTTCTAAAAAAATAAATAAAAAGGCCAGGTGCGGTGACTCACGCCTGTAATCCCAGCACTCGATCCGAAGGCCGAGGCAGGCGGATCATATGAAGTCAGGAGTTCAAGACCAGTCTGACCAACATGGCAAAACCTTGTCTCTACTAAAAATACAAAAATTAGCTACTCAGGAGGTGGAGACAGGAGAATTGCTTGAACCCTGAAGACACAGGTTGCAGTGAGCTGAGATCATGCCAGACAGCACAGATCTAGAACCTGTTCATCGGGGCAGGAAGTCCTCTTGGACAGCACTGGATGTTGAGAACACTTTCACATAGTTGGAAAGCAGAACGGCAGGGTGATTAAGGGTGAAATGTGTAGCTGATTTCATTTGTGTTTAACACTGTGAAGTGTATCTCCATTAAGCTCGAAGGTTTAAGGAGCTAAATGACTTGCCTGGGGCAGCAGCAGGCACATGGGTCAGTCAGGCTGGATTTGGATCCTGCTTCCTACAGTATAGTCTTGTCATTCATCCTTCATGCCTCTGTTTCCCAACTGGGAAAATAGGATAATCATAGGAGCCGCTTCACTGGGTGGCTGTGAAGATTAGACCATGTAATATATTCCAGGTGCGTCATACCATGCTTGTCTCATATTAAACACATCATAGTCTTTCTTTACCCAAAAGTTGTATTTTGTATCTTTTTTTTTTTAGGCAGAGTTTCACTCTTGTTGCCTAGGCTGGAGTGCAATGGCACAATCTCGGCTCACTGCAACCTCCACCTCCCGGGTTCAAGCGATTCTCCTGCCTCAGCCTCCTGAGTAGCTGGGATTATGGACGTACACTAATGTATTTTTAGTAGAGACGGGTTTCACCACGTTGGTCAGGCTGGTCTCAAACTCCTGACCTCAAGTGATCCGCCTGCCTCGGCCTCCCAAAGTGCTGGGATTACAGGCGTGAGCCACCACGCCAGGCTATATTCTGTATCAACATATGATTTTGTCCTTTTTGTTTTTTGAAATGGAGTCTCACTCTGTCTCCGGCTGGAGTGCAATGGTGGGATCTCTGCTCACTGCAACCTCTGCCTCCTGGATTCAAGCGATTTTCCTGCCTCAGACTCCTGAGTAGCTGGGATTACAGGTGCCTGCCACCACACCCTGCTAATTTTTGTATTTGTAATAGAGATGGGGTTTTACAGTGTTGGCCAGGCTGGTCTCAAACTCCTGACTTCAGGTGATCCACCCACCTCAACCTCTTAAAGTGCTGGAATTATAGGCGTGAGTCACTGTGCCCAGCTTGTTTTGTTTTGTTTTTTTGTTTTGAGACAAGGTCTTGCTCTGTTGCCCAGGCTGGAGTGCAGTGGCGAGATCATAGCTCACTGTAGTCTGGAACTCATGGGCTCAAGTGATCTCCTGCCTCTTGAGCAGCTGGGACTATAGGTGTATGCCACCACGCTCAGCTAATTTATATTTTGTTTTATTTTGTAGAGACGAGGTCTTGCTGTCTTGCCCAGGCTAGTCTTGAACTCCTGGGCTCAATTGATCCTCCTGCCTCAGCCTCCCAAAGTGTTGGGATTACAGGTGTGAGCCACTGTGCCTGGCCTATTTTGTCCTTGACAGCTCTTACTATGTTGGCCAGATTGGTCTTGAATTCCTGGTCTCAAGCAACCTTCCTGTGTCCTAAAGTGCTAGGATTACAGGCATCAGCCACTGCTCCTGGCCCAGCATTATTTCTGAAGCCTATTTGTAGGTATTGAGATATAGTCTGTAGTTAGCTTAACTGTGCCCTGGCTGTGGGAATTGGAGCTTTGCCTTGTCCCGGTACCGTAGATAAGATTACAGTGCATTGTCTTGCCTGCTGCACCAGGCAATAAAGGTATTGTTACAGTTGTTTTTATTTCTAAGGAAACTGAAACTTAGGGCAATTAATTTGTAAAAATAAAGAAACAGATTGGTAATTTCACATTGGAAAGATGTCTGAGATTTGTTAGTAAATGAAAAAGATGAGTTGCAGGCCGGGCGTGGTGGCTCACACCTGTAATCCCAGCACTCTGGGAGGCCAAGGTGGGTGGATCATTTGAGGTCAGGAGTTTTGAGACCAGCCTGGGCAATGTGGTGAAACCCCATTTCCGCCAAAAAAGTACAAAAATTAACCGGGCATGGTAGTGCATGCCTGTAGTGCCCACTACTTGGGAGGCTGAGGCAGGAGAATTGCTTGAACCTGGGAGGCAGAGGTTGCCGTGAGCTGAGATGATGCCACTACACTCCAGCCTGGGTGATGAGAGCAAGACCCCGTCTCAAAAAAAAAAGAAAAAGAAAAAGATGAGTTGCAGAACAACTTGTATGGTTTCTCATTTGTGTGAAGAACGTGGTAGGGGTAGCTGTGTGTACACTTAGGAATGCACAGGGTAATAATCATGGAAACGTACTCAGTACTCTATATAATCTCTCCAGATCCTCACAATAGCTGTGTGAAAAAACGATTGCTTGGAGAGGTTAAATTGTCCAGGATCGGTAAGTTGTGGGGCCATCCTGAAACCCAGGGCTCTGCTCCTCCATCCACCCCATGCACTGGGCTCCTCCCTGTGTCACAGGGATAGTGTTTATCACTGCAGCAGAAATGTACTACCTTCTTCCCATGCACATGCACTGTGGAAGGTCCTTTGACGTCATGTCATTGGTGGGTTCTTTGCACCTACCCAGTAAGGCAGGCAGTGAGGAGCCATCAGTCAGGTTTGAGCTTGGGGGCAAATGGATGTGAAGTCTGGACTGGGGATGTCGCCCCTGCCATAGACAGGTTAGAATGGGTGATGGTCGGGGGTGCTGTTTCAGAATGTGGCCTATTCTCACTGCTGGGTGACTCAAACAGGGAATGGCTGCTCTGGGTACATACTGGGTTCAGGTGCTGAGGTTGACAGCGTTTGAATTATATATCCGAGTGACATAAAGAAGGGAGCCTGGGGCAGTGGTTTCAGCTTTGCCTCTTCCCTTACCCAGGGTATGACGAGGAACACCAACCACCTAGAAAGTAAGCAGCTCTTCCCTTCTTGCTGTCATTTCTTTCTTTCTTTTCTTTTCTTTTTTCTTTTCTTTTCTTTTCTTTTCTTTTCTTTTCTTTTCCTTTCCTTCCCTTCCTTCCCTCCCTCCCTCCCTCCCTCCCTCCCTTCCTTCCTTCCTTCCTTCCTTCCTTCGTTCCTTCTTTCCTTCCTTTTTTTCTTTTCTTTTTTTTCTTTTTTGAGACGGAGTTTCCCTCTGTCACCTAGGCTGGAGTGAAGTGG
>NW_016804726.1:1484712-1514502 GCF_001698545.2 Rhinopithecus bieti
TTCCCTCCCTCCCTCCGTCCCTTCCTTCCTTCCTCCTTCCTTCCTTCCTTCGTTCCTTCTTTCCTTCCTTTTTTTCTTTTCTTTTTTTTCTTTTTTGAGACGGAGTTTCCCTCTGTCACCTAGGCTGGAGTGAAGTGGGGTGATCTTGGCTCACTGCAACCTCTGCCCCCGGGTTCAAATGATTCTCCTGCCTCAGCCTCCTAAGCAGCAGGGATTATAGGTGCCTGCCACCACGCCCGGCTAATTTTTGTGTTTTTAGTAGAGACGGGGTTTCACCATGTTGAACAGACTGGTTTCAAATTCCTGACCTCAGGAAATCCGCCTACCTTGGCCTCCCAAAGGGCTGGGATTACAGGTGTGAGCCACTGCACCCGGCCTCTTGCTGTCATTTCTTTGGATGCATTTATTCTTCTCTGGTAACAAGGTACCCTTGAAGATTATTATTCATAGTTTAAAATTAACTAATACAGGTCGGGTACAGTGGCTCATGCCTGTAATCTCTGCTTTGGGAGGCTGAGGCAGGAAGATCGCTTAAGGCCAGGAGTTTGAGATCAGCCTGGGCAATGTAATGAGACCCTGTTGCTACAAAAAAATAAAAATAAAAGAGTTAGGGTGGGTGCGGTGGCTCACGCCTGTAATCCTAGCACTTTGGGAGACTGAGTCAGGTTTATCACCTGAGGTCAGGAGTTCAAGACCAGCCTGACCAATATGTAGAAACCCTACCTCTACTAAAAATACAAAAATTAGCAAAGTGTGGTGGCGTGCGCCTGTAGTCCCAGTTACTTGGGAGGCTGAGACAGGAGAACTGCTTGAACCCGGGAGACGGAGGTTGCAGTGAGCCAAGATCATGCCATTGCACTTCAACCTGGGCAACAGAGTTAGACTCACTTAAAAAAAAAAAAAAAACAAAAAACATTGGGAGGCCAAGGCGGGCAGATCATGAGTTTAAGAGATCGAGACCATCCTGGCCAACATGATGAAACCCTGTCTCTACTAAAAATACAAAAATTATCTGGACGTGGTGGTGGACGCCTGTAGTCCCAGCTACTCAGGATGCTGAGGCAGGAGAAGTGCTTGAACCCAGGAGGTGGAGGTTGCAGTGAGCCGAGGTCGCGCCACTGCATTCCAGCCTGGCGACAGAGCAAGACTCCGTCTCAAAAATAAGTTAATTAATTAATTAATTAATTGGGTGTAGTAGTGTGTGCCTGTAGTCCCAGCTACTGAGGAAGCTAAGGTGGGAGGATCATTTGAGCTCAGGAGTTTCAGACTGCAGGGAAGTATGATCTTGCCCCTGCACTCCAGCCTGGGCAACAGAACAAGACACTGTCTCTTAAAAAAAAAAAAAAAATTAACTAATACAGATCCCACCATAACAATCATTCACTTATAGGCCGGGCGCGGTGGCTCAAGCCTGTAATCCCAGCACTTTGGGAGGCCGAGACGGACAGATCACGAGGTCAGGAGATCGAGACCATCCTGGCTAACACGGTGAAACCCCGTCTCTACTAAAAAAATACAAAAAACTAGCCAGGCGAGGTGGTGGGCGCCTGTAGTCCCAGCTACTCGGGAGGCTGAGGCAGGAGAATGGCGTAAACCCGGGAGGCGGAGCTTGCAGTGAGCTGAAATCCGGCCACTGCGCTCCAGCCTGGGCAACAGAGCGAGGCTCCGTCTCAAAAAAAAAAAAAAAAAAAAAATTCATTTATTGCTGTGTAACAAATTGCCCCCAAACTTAAAAGCTTAAAACAACAAGCATTTATTTCATATTTCTGTGGGCCAGGAATTTGGGAGTGGCTTGGCTGGGTGGTTCTGGCTTGGGGACTCTCCAGAAGTTGCAATGAAGATGTCAGCTGGGGCTAGCCATCTGACAGGTTGAACCGGGGCTGGAGCATTCGCTTGCAAGGTGGCTTACCCACACCTGGCAAGGTGGTGCTGGTTATAGGCAAGAGGCCACTGTTCCTGTCTTGGTGGGCCTCTCCCAGGATTGCTTAACAACATGGGGACTGTCTTGCCCTAGAGCAATCCAAGAGAGCGAGCAAGCCAGGCAGAAGCTGTTCTTTTTATGACCTAGTCTCGAAGTCCCATAGCATCACTTGTCACATTCTATAAAGCAGAATTAAGTCTGTCATACAGTCAAAGGGAGGGTAATGGTTGGGCATGGTGGCTCATGCCTGTAATCCCAGCACTTTCGGAGGCCGAGGCGGATGGATCACTTCAGGAGTTCAAGACCAGCCTGGCCAACATGTTGAAACTCTGTCTCTACTAAAAATACAAAAATTAGCCCTGGGCATGGTGGTGCATGCCTGTAATCCCAGCTACTGGGAAGCTGAGGCAGGAGAAGCTGAAGCTTGAACCCAGGAGGTGGCGGTTTCAGTGAGCTGAGACCCCACCACTGCACTCCTGCCTGTACCACAGAGTGAGACTCCCTCTCAAAAAAAAAAAAGGTGGGAGGGGAATTAGGCACCACCTTTTGAAAGGATGAGGAAACATCCAAAGCCCATGTGCAGGATTTTCCTCATTCATTCCTCCCTCTGACCCACAGATGTTTGTTGGATCTCCAGTATATGCCAGGTAGTCCAGACATAGAGATGAGTAAGATAAATAAGGCTTGATCTCAGCCCTCAAGAAGCTTATAGTGCAGGTAGACTAATAGCTCCGGTTTGGGTAGTGTTTTCCAGCTTAATGAGCACTTTCACTTCACGGTCTCATTTAACCTTCCCAGACCCCTGTGTGATCACCAGAGCTGGGTACATCCCTATTTTCTATCTCCTCTGGGTTTTAGACAATGAGGGCTTTTCTTATGTTGATATACCTTACATGGTAGAAGTTGACTTTGATCCCAGCGATTTTTGCCTGTAAATCCCTTGCACTTTGTTCCTACCCCAGGCTGTGTTCCTTGTGGCTGCTTTGTCATCCCCTGTGCTGCAGATGAGGAAGCTGAGGCTGCAGTTACTGAACAGCTCTTGACACTTTAATTCCTGGATTTTTTTCACCATACTGAGCTGCCCTCAGGGATGGACTCTCCTAAGTGCTCCATTGACAATGGCTGTCATGTTTCTTCTTGCAGAAAGCTCTGGGTGTGCGGCAGTACCATGTGGCCTCAGTCCTGTGCCAACGAGCCAAGGTGGCGATGAGCCACTTTGAGCCCAACGAGTACATCCACTATGACCTGCTAGAGAAGAATATTAACATTGTTCGCAAACGGTAAGGCTGCACATGGGAGGCGGTGACTACTCAAGCACACTGTGTCTGCTGCCTGCCCCTGTCAGGTAGCGAAGAGGTGTTTGGTGAAGGATGGTTGGTGATGGTGGCAGGGCCAAGGTATTCAGGGTGCAAAGGTTTCTGCTGAGGAAAGGCATTCCACATCAGTGGTGTAACTTCTGCCCTCTCTGCCAAGGGCTAATCTGTGTTATCGAGAACCCTCTAGATGTGAACCATAGCCAGGTCTCAGGGACACTTTGGTGCTATAACCTGAACCTCCCAACCTTTTCAGGGCAGGCTGCTGACCCTCAGCCTGCCCTCTGGAAGCCACCAGGGCCAGTGCGTGGAGAATCATCTATTTCCTCTTCAGTGCACAGGCACAGAGGAGAGCTGAGGTCTGAGACCCAGAAGATAAACTAAGATGGGACCTTTTTTATTTTTTTGAGGCAGTCTCTCCCTGTTGCCCAGACTGGAGTGCAGTGGTGCGATCTTGGCTTACTGCAACCTCTGCCTCCCAGGTTGGAATGATTCTTGTGCCTCAGCTTCCTGAGTAGCTGCAATTATAGACACCTGCCACCACACCCGGCTAATTTTTGTATTTTTAGTAGAGATGGGGTTTTGCCATGTTCCCAGGCTGGTCTCAAATTCCTGAGCTCAAGCAATCTGCCCGCCTCGGCCTCCCAAAGTCCTGGGATTATAGACGTAAGCCACTGCACCTGGTGTATTTTATTTTATTTTATTTTACTATTTTATGTTTTATGTTATTTTATTTTTTGAGACAGAGTCTCACTCTGGTCCAGGCTAGAGTACAGTGGTGCAATCTTGGCTCACTGCAACCTCTGCCTCCCAGGTTCCAGCAATTTTCATGCCTCAGCCTCCCGAGTAGCTGGGACTACAGGGACGCACCACCATACCTGGCTAATTTTTTGTACTTTTGTAGAGATAGGGTTTCATCATGTTGGCCAGGCTGGTCTCAAACTCCTGACCTCAGGTGATCCACCTGCCTCAGCTTCCCAAAGTGGTGGGATTACAAGTGTGAGCCACTGCACCCAGCTGGGACTTTTTTTTTTTTTTTGAGACAGGGTCTCACTCTTTTGCCCACACTGGAGTGTGGTGGCATGATCACAGCTCACTGCAACCTCAACCTCCTGGTTTTGAGTGATCCTCCCACCTCAGCCTCCTGAGTACCCGGGACCACAGGTGTGAGCCACCATGCTCACCTAGTTTTTTTATTTTTTTGTCAAGATGGGATATCGCCATATTGCCACTGATCTCAAATTCCTGGGCTCAAACTGTTCTCTCACTGTGGCCTCCCAAAGTGCTGGGATTACAGGCGTGAGCCATGGTGCCTGGCCTAAGGTGAGATCTTGAGCATGTCTTTTTTCTGGGCCTCATTTTTCTCACTTGGTAAAATGGCAGTCAGCTCTACCCTGCAGTCCTGTGTGCCAGGTCCTGGGCTAGATGCTGCCACCAAAAGGATGAATAAGGTACCACAGAGGATGAGGAGTCGGGGCTGGCAATGCACACCAGCCCACACTCCCACACTCCCACCTTGCTCTTCATCAGCCGTGAAGGAGAGCTGTCATAGAGGTTTGCTTTGATTGATTGGAACTTGAACAACTGCAGAGAGGGCTGTGCCCTTGCCTGCCTGGTGGCTTCTTTGATACTGACAGTGGTGATCCTGGGAGAGAACAAATCTGAGTTTACCCATTGGGCAGCTGAGGCTCAGCTGGAGAAGGAAGCTGCCACAGCCACATGGTGCATGAGTGGTGGTGTCTTGTCTTTGTATCCCCCAGTGCTCTAACCACTACCCCATACTCCCTTTCTCATGCCACTTTGCTTTCTATCTACTGGTATCCCCACTTCAGTTTTAAGAGTAGGGACTTCCTTAATCTGGATCTCCAACAGCCTCCAACACAGCATCATCTAATTATAGTAAAAGACCTATTCATTGTTTGTCAAGGATGGCTGTGACGGAAGAACCCACTTCGTTGTCCAGTCTGGCCTAGGTACTTGACACATATTATTTCTGTTCTCAACAACCCCTGTGGGTTGTTACTCTCCATCTCTGCCCCCCACCATTTTGTAGGTAACAAAATTGAAGGTCAGACTGGGGAAATACCCTAAGGCCATACCTGTATTGAATGACTGACCCCACACTCAAGCCTGTGTCTCTCTCACTCCATTGCCTCCCAGGGCTTGTTCTTGTGGGTTTCTTCTGGGCTCCATGTTAGAATCACCTAGGAAGCTTTAAAAATGATGGACACCTGAGCCCCACTCCCAGCAATTCTGATTCAAGCAGTCTAGGCATTGCTATTCAAAATGTGGTATATGGGCCAGCAGCATTGGCATCACCTAGGAGCTTGTTAGAATTCCAGCATCTTAGACCCCACTTCAGACCCACTGAATCAGAACCAGCCATTTGACAGGATCACCAGGGGACTTGTGTGCCCGTCAAAACGTGAGAAGTACTGGCCGGTTCCCCAGCAGGTCCCAGAGTGCAGTCAGGACGAAGAACCACGGTCCCCGTCAATATAGGACCTTGTATTTATTCTTGGAGCTTTCAGACCGCTGCTCAGTGGAAAAGTGATAGATTTTTCTTTAGTCTGTAAAACACTTCCACCTTGCTTTCATTTGGTGTGAAGGAGAGCTGTCATAGAGATTTGCTTTGTTGTTGTTTTTGTTGGTTTTTGTTTTAGACTGAGTCTCACTCTGTCACCCACACTGGAGTGCAGTCGCATAATCTCGGCTCACTGCAACCTCCACCTCCTGGACTCAGGCGATTGTCCTGCCTCAGCCTCCCGAGTAGCTGGGCTTACAGGTGTGCGTCCCCATGCCCAGCTAATTTTTGTATTTTTAGTAAAGATGGGGTTTCACCATGTTGACCAGGCTGGTCTTGAACTCCTGACTTCAGGTGATCCACCTGCCTCGGCCTCCCAAAGTGCTGAGATTATAGGCGTGAGCCACTGCGCCTGGCATTTTTTTTGTTGTTTTGAGACAGAGTCTTACTCTGTCACCCCCAGGCTGGAGTGCAGTCGCGTGATCTCAGCTCACTGCAAACTCCGTCTCCTGGGTTCATGCCATTCTCCTGCCTCAGCCTCCCGAGTAAGGAGTAGCTAGGACTACAGGCACCTGCCACCACGCCTGGCTAATTTTTTGCATTTTTAGTAGAGACGGGGTTTCACTGTGTTAGCCAAGATGGTCTCGATCTCCTGACCTCGTGATTCGTCCACCTCGGCCTCCCAAAGTGCTGGGATTACAGGCATGAGCCACCGTGCCCGGCCCTTTTTTGTTTTTTTAATTTATTAAAAAAAAAAAAATTTAGAAGATGGGGTTGCCCAAGCTGGTCTTGAACTCCTGGGCGCAAGTGATCCTCCTGCCTTTGGCCTCCCAAAGTGTTGGGATTACAGGCCTGAGCCACTGTGCCCAGCAAGAGGTTCGCTTTGCGATAACTTGACAGAAGAATATTATTCACCATTTAGTTTTTGCATTAAACAATTAATAACAACAACAAAATACTCTTTAAGGCACTGGGAGTTTTTTAGGTTTTAATTTTATCATTAAAATCGACAACTACAACGTTTTTCCTTTGCTTATTTTTTTTCCAACCTTGCTTAATCAGAAAAGTCCAATAACTTTTTTTTTCATTTTCGTTTTTTTTTTTTTAAGTCCAATAACTTTTAACATTTTCCAGATTAGTACAGATGAGGATTGTTCTCTGTTTTCTTTTTTTTGTTCGTTTGAAATGAAGTCTTGCTGTATTGCCCAGGCTGGACTGCAGTGGTGTGATCTCGGCTCAGTGCAACCTCTGCCTCCCGGGTTCAAGTGATTCTCCTGCTTCAGCCTCCCGAGTAGCTGGGATTGCAGGCCCCTGCCACCATGTCTGGCTGATTTTTGTATTTTTAGTAGAAACGGGGTTTCACCATGTTAGCCAGGATGGTTTCAATCTCCTGACCTTGTGATCCACCTGCCTCAGCCTCCCAAAGTGCTGGGATGACAGGTGTGAACCACCACGCCCGGCCTGTTCTCTGTTTTCATTGTTGCCACAGAGCAGGTCTCAACAAGGTGGAGGGTGGTCAATTTTGTCCCCTAGGGCCCATTTGGTGATGTCTAGAGATGTTTTTGGTTGTCATAACTTGGCTGGGGTTGGAGCTTACTGTTACCCAATGGGTAACCAGGAATACTACCAAGCATCCTGCAGCACACAGGGCAGCCCCATGACAAAAGAATCCTCCGGCCCAGACAGCTTCACGGTGCCCTGGCTGCGAAACCCTGACACAGAGAAAGAGGGCAGAGGTGAGGCTATGCTAAAAAGAATTATATTCTAGCCGGGCGTGGTGGCCCACGCCTGTAATCCCAGCACTTTGGGAAGCTGAGGCAGGTGGATCATTTGAGGCCAGGAGTTTGAGACCAGCCTTGCCAACATGGTGAAACCCCGTGTCTACTAAAAATACAAAAAAATTAGTCGGGCATGGTGGCGAGCGCCTGTAATCCCAGCTACTCGGCAGGCTGAGGCAGGAGAATCACTTGAACCCAGGAGGTGGATGTTGCAGTGAGCTGAGACCACGCCACAGCACTCCAGCCAGAGTGGTGTCTCTGGTGACAGAGGAAGAGACTCTGGCTCAAAAAATAAAAATAGAAAAAACAAATTCTAAGAATTTTTTAGAAGGCCAGGGGACTTGCTGGGGGACTCTTCTTCTACTTTGTGTCGCTGACAGAAGGAGTCTAAGTGTGTTCTTGAGAACTGGATCTGTTCATCTGGAGAGCAGAGGGACAGATGGACATGAAGACCCATTTTGTCATCCTTAGTTAATCCTCAGGGACATTCAGTGATGAACCCATCCTAAAACTTCAGCATCATTGAGCTTTTTAATATAGCTTCAATCATTTGCTTCCAAGGTCTTGGGTTTTTAAGCCCATGTGCTATTTGTTGTCTCCCTCGGGGCCCAGAAGGAGGGGCTGTGCTGCCTGCAGTGAGTCATTGCCTGTACACCAGTTTTGGCGGTGCCGCCGCAATCGGCGCAGGCCGTACCTCAGGCTAGTGCTATTTTTATTCGTAGAGATGCTCAGAATCACCAGTCGGTCTGCTGTTGCCAGCAGATCCAGCACCTTAGGGATTTTTTTTTTTTTTTTTTGAGGTAGGGTCTTGCTCTGTTACCCAGGCTGGAGTGCAGTGGTTCGATATGGCTCACTGCAGCCTTGACCTTCTGGGGTCAATCCATTCACCCACCTCAGCCTTCGAAGTATCTGGGACTATAGGCACATGCCACCATGCCTGGCTTCTTTTTATATTTTTTGTAGAGGTGGAGTTTTGCCATGTTGCCCAGGCTAGTCTCAAACTCCTGGATTCAAGTGATCCGTCCGCCTCGGCCTCCCAAAGTGCTACGATGCTGGTCGTGAGCCACCACACCCAGCCGGAAACTCTTACTTTGAAGAGGTTGGGTAAACTTGGGGGTGAGGGACTGGAACCTAGCTTGCAGAAGGAAGTTTCTCTGCCTTCTCAGCATGCATATTGATGATAACAATAACGATAAATGAGAAAGGACGAGGCGGCTCACACCTGTAATTCCAGCTCTTCGGGAAGATCACTTGAGCCTAGGAGTTCAAGACCAGCCTGGTCAATATAATGAGAGCCCATTTCTACTAAAACAAAATAAATAAATAAATAAAATTAGCCAGTGTGGTGGTACGTGCCTGTAATCCCAGTTACTCAGAGGCTGAGGTGGGAGGATCGCTTGAGCCTGAAAGGTTTAGGCTGCAGTGAGCTACAATTGTGCCACTACACTCCAGCCTGGGTGACAGAGCAAGACCTTGTCTCAAAATAATAATAATAATGAAAATGGAACATTTCACCATGTGCCGGCCTGGTTCCAGGTTCCAGGTGTGGAGAGACCATGTAGATTAGTGTCAGGAGCACAGCTGTAGGGCCACACTGCTGCCTCCTCGTGGTCCAGCTGTGCCCCTCGCTGACTTCGCGGTCTGGAGCAAAGCTACTCTGTCTGTGCTGCAGCTTCCTCATCTGTGCTGTGAGGATAAAATGAGTTTTATACATGAAAATGCTTAGGATAATGCTGAGCTGAGAGTAAATTCTATGATAACGCTGGTCTCTAGTGACAGAAAGCCCATCGGTGGCAAAGGGGTGGGAGGGAGTTACCAACGGTTGGGGAAACTTGAAGGAGAGATGGATATGGTCCGTATCTTGATTGTGGTGCTGGTTTTTACAGGTGTATACAGTGTCAAAACTTAGCAAATTGTGTACCTTAAATATGCAGTTCATTATATGCCAATTATACCTCAATCAAGTGGTTTAAAAATGAAGCGCTATGGAAGTGCAAGCTGTTATCTCATCCCAGCGCAAGCCCTGGACTTTAGAGATGGGCTGGCTGAGCTCACGGATGACAGCAGTTTCTTATCTTGTTAAATAGCGGCTTCAGTAATAGGTCAGGTTTGAGCTTTTTTGTTTGTTTTTATTAGAGACAGCATCTCGCTCTATTGCTCAAGCTGGAGTGCAGTGGTGTGATCATGGCTCACTGCTGCCTTGATCTCCTGGGCTTAAGTGATCCTCCCGCCTCAGCCTCCTGCGTAGCTGGGACTACAAGCACGCATCACCCCGCCTGGCTCCTTTTTTTTTTTGAGACAGAGTCTTGCTTTGTCGCCCAGGCTGGAGTGCAGTGGCGTGATCTCGGCTCACTGCAAGCTCCACCTCCCGGGTTCACACCATTCTCCTGCCTCAGCCTCCCAAGTAGCTGGGACTACAGGCGCCCGCCACCACACCTGGCTATTTTTTTGTATTTTTAGTAGAGACGGGGTTTTACTGTGTTAGCCAGGATGGTCTCAATCTCCTGACCTCGTGATCCACCCACCTCGGCCTCCCAAAGTGCTGGGATTACAGGCGTGAGCCACCGCGCCTAGCCTCATTCTATTTTTTATAGAGATGAGGTATCACTCTGTTGCCCAGGCTGATCTTGAACTGGCCTCAAGTGATCCTCCTGCTTTGGTCTCCCAAAGTGCTAAGATTACAGGCATGAGCCACCACACCAGGCCCCAGGTCAGGGTTAAACTCAGAGTTTCTGACTCCCAGTCTGAAACTTTTTTCTGGGCCTCAAACAATAGGACAGAGACTGTTGGGTGTGGGTCAAACTCTGCTCCTCCCTAGGAAGGAAGTCTCAAGCTTGGCCTAGGCTTTGAGAATTCTGGGGGGCAGAGCGTGAGGTCCGACAGGGGCTGTTGTGGCAGGCAGGGTGGCTGATTTGTTGTGTGGGTGCAGCCAGGAGTCAGCGGGAACGTTGAGCCTGGTAGGGAGAGTGGACCTGCACTGAGCTCAGTCAAGACAGGTGGGAGGCTTGGCGGGAGAATACGGTTGAGTCCTGATAGGACTGGACCCCAGGGCAGGTTTGGATTGCCATTTGGGCTCTGAAGAGGAGCGGGGGGTAGAGTCTCCGGGGAAATGGGGTCTAGGAAGAGGAGGAGCAATGAGAGGCTGGTGGCAGTGACCGGGTCTCTGTTCTTGAAAACTGACAGATTACTCCTGTCTATGTCCAGAGCTAATGGGCAAAGCTTTAGTGTCATAGTTGGGTAGCCAGGCATCCCAGGCCTGAGGTGTGGAGGGTTGGGGATGGTGGACAGGGGGGACAGGTAAAGGGGATGCTGGTCCTGATTCCCTGCGCCTTAGTGGGGCTGAGGGCACAGAGGGAAGTAGCGAAATATATCTGTGAACTTGGTCACTCTGCTGAGCCTATTTCTTCTTGGTTTGTTAAATGGCAAGAATGATGAGATATGCATGTTACGGGGACTTAGTAGATAATAGCAGTTACTATGCTGGGAAAGCCAGGATCCTTTGAAAAGAACCAGCGCTGCCCTCCTGTGATGTCCTTCACTTACTCATCAAGTAATTGTGGAGCACCTAACAAGTGCCAGGTGCTGCAGGAGGTGAGGAGGTGGCGCACTGAGCAGGACCCAGCAGTCCCCACCCAAGTGGAACGTGAGGTCCTGAGTTCAGGCTCCCTGACCCTGGCCACTGTTGAGGTTGCCACGTGGACCGAGAGCGAGAGGCAGGGCGGGAGGAGGCCGTGCGGCGGCACCAGGTCACCCTTTGCTCTTCTCCCACCAGGTTGAACCGGCCGCTGACCCTCTCGGAGAAGATCGTGTATGGACACCTGGATGACCCCGCCGGCCAGGAAATCGAGCGGGGCAAGTCGTACCTGCGGCTGCGGCCGGACCGTGTGGCCATGCAGGATGCGACGGCCCAGATGGCCATGCTGCAGTTCATCAGCAGTGGGCTGCCCAAGGTGGCCGTGCCGTCCACCATCCACTGTGACCATCTGATTGAGGCCCAGCTCGGGGGCGAGAAAGACCTGCGCCGGGCCAAGGTGAGTGGAAGGTAGCCTTGGGGGCAGGCAAGTGGGCAAGACTGGGCGAGAGGCCTCACTCTCACGCTGGAGCAAACCAGGGCATTGCCTGCGCATTCTCACAGTTCTTTGGATTGGTCTGCTTTTAAAACTTGAGTTTACTTTTTACTCTTTCTAAAACTACCACTTGCTCATTGTGTTAAAAAATACAGAGGAAGCCCAAAGAAAGTAAAAATCATCCTTGACTTTCCCACACTACAGGTCCTTTTTCTGTCCTGTTGGAAGATGATTGAATCCTGCCAGGTGCTCTGGAAGGGGCCCTGTCTGCCTGAGCCGTGCGGGGCGCATCTTAGCACAGTTTGCCAGCATCCCATCTGCACCCACTCCCGCTCTCCTCTGACCCTCCGAGGACCCTGTCCGGGAAGTAGGCCTGCTAGGGTCACTATTTGTACATTTGAGGCGGCAGTGGCACCATACTTGAGTTCTGTAACTACATGAGGGCACGATTAGGGCTCAGCGCTGATCTTGGCTCCCACTCTGGTGCTCTCTCACTGAGGAACCTCCTTTGGGGACCGTTCTTCTGTGAGTTTCGCTTAACTACATGGGGGTGGCTGTATGCCACGCCGAAGGCTTTTCCCTACCCTTCTATGAAATCGAGTTCCTGCTCCTTCCCCCAGGCTCAGCTTGTGGGAGTCTACTCTTTGTGGCAGCCTACTCTTGGCAACAGCAGGCCACTCTCTCCCAGCTCTGGGCCTCTGCACTCTCCAACCCCTGCAGTGGGAGTGAACCCCCTCACGGGGAGGGGCGTTGGCAGGAGCTGAATGCTGGCAGAGCTGCGGCCTGTGGGCATACGATTGAAAGTGCTCTGGCTCCCGGGGTCACCATGGCTCAAAGCCTCCCAGACCCATGGGAAACACTCAGGGCGGCGCTCTCACTCAGGCCCTCTCTTCTACCCTGGCCCCCTGGTATGTATCCTGGCTCCACAGTGGCTCTTTCCACTCAGCTGAAAGGACAGTCCTGCCTGCCGGCTGGCGGTTTCCACATTAGCAGCAACACTGGTGGGGGTAATGTTACAGGAGCTCCCACAGTGCCGGGAGCTGCACATGGCCAGGAACGTGGGTCCTCTTCAGCCCTGGGGACAGCTCCCATAGCAGGGCCACTGCCTTCAGGGGCTGGCCCTCTGCTTGCTTTATGGGCTCAGAGTCAACCTTCTGGAGATGAGATTCACGGTCATAGGATTCAGAGCTCATTCCCTCATGCATTCAACAAATTGAACATTCTTCATGTGCCAGGCACTGGGCTAGGTACTGAGGTTCAGTGTGTTCAAGTCAGGCAGGGGCCCTGCCTTCAGGGATCTGCTTGGAGGGGTGGATGCTAAACAGTGGCCGAGGTAGGTAACTGCAGATCTGGGTATGTGTTAGGAAGGGAAAGTGCAGGACTTGGTCAGTGTAAAAAAGAGGTCTAATTTAGATGTTGGGGGAAAGAGATAGCTTCTTTGAGGATGTGACAGATAACCTGAGGACTGAACATATGAGTTGCATTGACTGGAGCAAGAACATGCTAGAAAGAACAGCATTTGCAAAGGCCCTGGGGCAGGAAGGAACTTGATGCTTTTGTGGCAGTGAGAGGGGGACTGTAGTGCAGGAGCTTTCTGCGTTTGGAAGAGCGGGTGGTGTGAGGTGGGGAGGGGCAGCCAGGGACTTGAGGGCTCTTGGAAGGGCTGTGGTCACCATCCTCAGAGTCCTAGAATGGTTTAAGCAGGGAAAGAGTATGGTCTCTTTTTTTTGAGACAGAGTCTTGCTCTACCCCCAGATTGGAGTGCAGTGACGCAATCTCGGCTCACTGCAGTCTCAGCTCACTATAACCTCTGCCTCCTGGGTTCAAGCGATTCTCATGCCTTAGCTTCCCGAGTACCTGGAATTACAGGCACCCACCACCATACCCAGCTAATTTTCATATTTTTAGTAGAGACAGGGTTTCACCATGTTGGCCAGGCTGGTTTCAAACTCCTGACCTCAGGTGATCCAACCACCTCGGCCTACCAAAGTGCTGGGATTACAGGTGTGAGCCACCACACCTGGCCTAGAATATGGTCATCTTTGCATGTATTTGTAAAGTGTCCCTCTGGCTAGGGCTCAGAGAGGCAGTGACCTGTTTAAGGTAACAGAACCAGAGAGGGATCCAGGCTGAGTCCAGGCCGAGACTCTGGCACCAGTCTGGGGTCCTCCCACACCCCTTCCTCACACTCAGCACAGACGTATAGGCACATGTGCCCAGACACAACCACAGCCTCCTGTCCTGGATACCAATTTCATAAGTGACTGATTTGTAAATGAAAAAGCCAGTGTATTAATTATTAATTGGAAAGAGACTGCTCTGGAAACCCACGTTCTTTGCCATTCTCTTATCTGGGGGAGCCCAGTGGGCCTTCAGAGGACGCACACTGGTCTGGAGTTTCAGGGAAGGGGTGTGTGGTTTGAGTGTATCTTATCAAGGGTCTGAGGGCGCTGGCTGGGGTCCCTTCTCAGAAGCATGGCTCTCCCATGCCAGAGGCTGGCAGGTCCCATTTCCTAGTTCCGCCTTTGAGGCTCGGTAGAGTCCACTAGAGTCCCACCCTTTTGTCACTGGGGTCAGTCTCACTTGTCCAGGGACCTCCCATGTCTTCCAGATTAATCCTGGCCTCACATCTGCCGTGCAGTGGGCCCTTCCTGTCCCCCAAGGAAGCTTCCTTCGGATTACAGGCAAGATGGCTACAGCCCGTGTCATCATTTCCTTTTGCTGAAACCTCCTTTTCAGAACAGTGGTCCATTCGACAGCCTTCCATTTGGGCCCATCAAACACATTAGCAAGAATTCAGCACTTCTGACAGCCAGACCCCAGTCCAGGGGGCTCGCTCAGGTGTTGCCTAAGTCTGGGATCTCCAGCAAGTTATTTCAAAAAAAGCCTCGGAGGTTTTTGTTTTGTTTTGTTTTGTTTTGTTTTTTTTGTTTGTGAGACAGAGTCTCACTCTGTCGCCCCAGGCTGGAGTGCAGTGGCGAGATCTCGGCTCACTGCAAGCTCCGCCTCCCGGGTTGACATTATTCTGCTGCCTCAGCCTCCCGAGTAGCTGGGACTACAGGCGCCCACCACTATGCCCAGCTAATTTTTTTTTTTTTTTGGAGACAGAGGTCTTGCTCTGTCGCCCAGGCCTGGAGTGCAGTGGCCGGATCTCAGCTCACTGCAAGCTCCGCCCCTCCCGGGTTTATGGCCATTTCCTGCCTCAGCCTCCCGAAGTAGCTGGGGAACCAGCAGGCGACCTGCCACCTCGCCCGGACTAGTTTTTTGTATTTTTTAGTAAGAGACGGGGTTTTCAAGCTGGGTTAAGCCAGGATGGTCTCGATCTCCTGACTCGTGATACCGCCAATCCTCGGCCTCCCCAAAAGTGGCTCGGGATTAGGCAGGCTTGAGCCACCCGCGCCCCCGGCAAGTTATTTCTGCATTTTTTAGTAGAGACGCGGGGTTTACACTGGTGTTAGCCCCAGGATGGTCCGATCTCCTGACCTCGTGATCCGCCTGCCTCGGAATTCCCAGAGTGCTGGGATTACAGGCATGAGCCACCGCGCCTGGCCTGTTTTGTTTTTTTGAGACAAGGTTTTGCCCTGTCACTCAGGCGGGAGTATAGTGGTGCAATCTCGGCTCATTGCAGCCTTTTAACTCCTGGGCTCAAGTGATCCTCCTGCCTCAGCCCCCAGGTAGCTGGGACCACAGGTGCACGGCTAATGTTTATTTATTTTATTTTTATTTTTATTTTTTGAGACAGAGTCTCGCTGTCTCCTAGGCTGGAGTGCAGTGGCACGATCTTGGCTCACTGCACCCTTTGTCTCCCAGGTTCAACCAATTCTCATGCCTCAGCCTCCCAAGTAATTGGAATTACAGGTGTGCGCTATCACACCCGGCTAATTTTTGTATTTTTAGTAGAGAGAGGGTTTTGCCATGTTGCCCAGGCTGGTCTTGAACTCCTGACCTCAAGTGATCTACCTGCCTCAGCCTCCCAAAGTGTTGGGATTACAGGCGTGAGCCACCATGCCCGGCCACCGTGCCTAGGCCAGGGCCTGCCTCTGCACTGCTGGCCTCAGCTGGGGACTTGAGTGCCACAGGGACTCTTGGCAATTATTTAGACCAGTCCCTTCTCCAGATAAGGAAACTGCGACCCAGACCAGGGCAGGGACTTGTTCCAGACCCACCACCCTGGCCAGGTGTCACAGAACTGGGGCTCCATCTCTGCTCCCCTGTCTTTCTCTCTGGCACTGCTAGTGGAGACTGGGCCAACATCTAAGCTCTTTGAAATTATTTTTAGAAGGTCTCTAAGAGAGGGCCTGTCTCCAGTGCCAGCATTTCAGAGTCAGAAGGGAGGCTAGTGGGGTGGGGAGGGATTGGTGAGGGTCACCTGGACACAAACCATGTTGCTAACACCCGATTATTGATTTGTTTCAATAGGACATCAATCAGGAAGTTTATAATTTCCTGGCAACTGCAGGTGCCAAATATGGCGTGGGCTTCTGGAAGCCTGGATCTGGAATCATTCACCAGGTAAAGCTGGGCTCAGCCTGCTGTCCCAAGAGCCCAAGCCAGAGAGTATGTTCCAGGCCTATGGGGGCAGGGGGTTCGAGGCCCAGGGGGGCTGAGGGGAACTGGATGACATCTCCATCAGTTCTTATGGTCTTCCTTCTTTGTTTTGAAACTGATTTTCATTATGTCATTATACGTTCTCATTTTCTGGGTGAGAAGTTAAAATAATCCCTCCTAACCACCCAGGTAACCAGCATGTTAAGTGCGACATGTTTCTTTCCACATTGTCTTCTGGGCTTGTATTCAAGCATCTGTATACCCATAAACTCTCATACAGAACATGGTATTATTTTGTTTTTTTTCACAAGTGTCACCCCTTGTGGCATGCATCGCTGACATTTGATGAACCCATACAGTGTGTCAGGTACTAGGCTGAGCACTTGAAAGAAAGATATTCGCCATGCCCTGTGAGGTAGGTGCTTTTACTATCCACACCCTACAGAGGAGGCAGCTGAGGCACAGAGGGACAGCTAGCTGGCTAACTGTGGAGCCAGGACCTGTGGGCAGGAGGGCTGGCCTGGAGCTAGTGCCCCATGTCACTGTGCTGCTCTGCCACCTTCCTCACCCCCAGAGCTCTTTCTGCTTCTGCACGTGGTGCGCTCCTCGGATTCTTTTTGGCTCCCTCATGGTGTTCTGTAGGGTGGAGGTACTATAGGTCATGTGGCCGTGTCAGCCAGGGACTCTGCTGAGGTGTCCCAAGGATGGGTCTTCTTTTGGTGGACAGTTTCATCTCTGGAAGTACAAGTGTGAACATGTATATCCTGGGGAGGCAGGTGCTTCCCTTTCTTCCAAGGGCACTGTTACAGACCACTGACCTGGTTTGTGTTCATTTACATCCACCCTGGATGTATGAAACCTGCCTCTTCGCACCTTTGCAAAGTGACCCTTCCCCCCACCTCATCGCAGACCTCACTGTCCGGGCCTCCTCAGGGTGTGCTGAGCAGGCTGTAATCTGACCCCGCATGGGCCCCCAGCACTGCCCTGCTCTGAAACCAGAGCCAGCAGGGGATCACTTCTCTGCCCTGCCCAACCGTCACTCTTGCCAGGAAGGGGCTACCTGGGAATGGCCATTTGCAGCGGCCTGTGGGGACTAGAAAGCCCCTCTCTGCAGCAGGGTTAGGGAGTCAGGCAGACCCAGCCTTGGCTTTCTGTTAGGAAGGGCGCTGCAATGCAGGTGTCTCCCTTTCTACTTCAGTACAAATGCCCAGACCTTTTTTTTTCTTTTTTTTTTTGAGACGGAGTCTCGCTCTGTCGCCCAGGCTGGAGTGCAGTGGCCGGATCTCGGCTCACTGCAAGCTCCGCCTCCCGGGTTTACGCCATTCTCCTGCCTCAGCCTCCCGAGTAGCTGGGACTACAGGCGCCCGCCACCTCGCCCAGCTAGTTTTTTGTGTTTTTTAGTAGAGATGGGGTTTCACTGTGTTAGCCAGGATGGTCTCGATCTCCTGACCTCGTGATCCGCCCGTCTCGGACTCCCAAAGTGCTGGGATTACAGGCTTGAGCCACCGCGCCCGGCCGCCCAGACCTTTATGGCAGCTCCTGGGCCAAAGTTTGGAGCCATGAGTGATGGCAGCTCACACCTGCCACCGGCTAGCTAAGTATACAGCCTCATGTGTTTGTTTCTTTAAAAAGAAAATGCCCAGGGGCCATGGGAGTCCTTTGCAGCTTTACTTTTCTTCCCGCCTTGATGTCATGTCATCAGCAGCCTCAGTCCACTAGGTCCAACCCAAACCTGAACCCCTTTCCCTCCGAGGAGTGCTCTGGCCCTGCGTGGCCCGCAGACCTTCCTCCACGTCACAGTTTTCTGGTTCCTCTGTGGAGCCTCCCCGGCCCTTCCCGTGCCTGGCACAGTGGCTTCCAGTGGGATCCTCTGTGGGATCTCTTCACATTATGTTCCCAGCATGTGCCAAGTGCTTTCTGCACTGGATCTTGTGCTCTGTGGTGACAGGGACTGTGGCTTACTTATTCCTCTCTAGCTCTGGGTTTGGGACCAGGTCAGTACAGAATAGGTCCTTAATGTACATGTGTGTTGTGTGGATGCATGGCTGAATTTCCAGGTGTAGTTCTAGGCATTAGTCCTTCTTCCCAGCCACAGACTGGGGAGCTCACTGTCACGGCCAGCGTCATTGTGACACCTTCTGCAGTCCTCATGTCTGCCTGACCTCTCCCCCGGATGTGGACCACATGTGTCTACACGGTGTAGACGCCCCGAATTCTGTGTGCCCAGCCTTCATGGATGCGGCTTTTACAACGTTGAGGCTCTTTAGGGATGTACTAGTCTTAAATCCTTGTGCATGGCAGCAGCAGTTCTTCGCAGCCAGGCCTTCCCTCTGCATCCCCAAGAGACAAGACCCTTTGCACCTTAGAGTCTGCTGGGCAGATCTTGGCCTGAGGCAGAGGCCCTGGGGTTTCTGTAAGATGTCTGGGAGCACTGGTGGGTCCTGAGAGTTCACAGAGCCTCTCAGACCTCTCATCTTATGTGTTCTTCCCCACATCCATGGGTGGGGCACTAACTCCATCTGACAGATGAGCGGCAGAACCTCAGGTGAAGGCTTTTGCTGCAAAACAATAAATAAAAATGTCGCCTCCCCCAGGCACTATTCTATGCCTCATGGACAGGATCTCATCCAGTCATCAGTGATGCAATGATGTGAGCACGATTGTTAGCTATTTTTTGATAGGGAAGCTGAGCTCGGAGAGGTGAAGTGACTTGTCCAAGGTCCCACAACGTGGTGGGGCCAGACCTCAGACCCCCGCACAGGATGCCTGGCTCGGCTTGCCCGGCAGTGTCCTGCAGCTTCAGGGCGCTGGTGCCTCAGAGGTGCCTGGGTGCCTGGGCCACACTCGGGTGTTGACCCTATACCTCTGCTGCCTTTCTTATCAAATGTTTTGGGGGAAGTGCTCCCCCCAGCTGGGAGGAGCGCCTCAGTGAAGGGAGTACTGTGAAATGGGACAGGTGATGAGACAGGGTGGCGTTGTCCCTTGAGCAAGTCACAGGGGTTCTCAGAGCCACCTCTAGATGCTGAAGTGGACGAGGCATCACCTATTCTTTTCAGTTGAGGAAAAATTAATAGCTTTGTGTACCCATTGGGGCCCCAGGACTTCTTCCTCAGGGATCTTGTGGGGCTGGAGCCAGCTCCTGGAAGAATCGCTCACCCCGATGAGAAGCCAGGTGGGGACTCTCCACACCCAGGATGAGGCCAGGCCTGGGCCCATCACAGGACAGTTTCTCTGGTTCTTGTCACATCCTGGGGTCATGGTGGTGTGGGTGTTTGGTTACTATGCTACAAATGAGGAAACTGAGGCATGGGGCAGCATTCAAAGGCCCAAGCCATATAGCAGGAACTATCAGAGCTACTCAAGAGCCCAGGCCGCCTGTCTCCCAAGGCTCTGACTCTTCTTGGCCACCCTGGAGACCGTCTGGATTAAACGGGGCTGCTTCCACCAGTTCTATCCTGGGAGAGTGGCTGGCCGTGGTTGGGAGGCCCAGGGTCAATGGGGCCATTTTGTAGACCCCTTTTGGGCCTCATCTCCATACTTGGCTGAGGGTTTCTAAATATTAACATCTTGGATTATTTTTCAGATTATTCTGGAAAACTATGCATACCCTGGGGTTCTTCTGATTGGCACTGACTCCCACACCCCCAATGGTGGCGGCCTGGGGGGCATCTGCATTGGAGTTGGGGGTGCCGATGCTGTGGATGTCATGGCTGGGATCCCCTGGGAGCTGAAGTGTCCCAAGGTGAGGGTGGGGAGGGACTCATTCTGGGCTGGCTTCGGGGCGGTGGTTGGTGGGGATGAACAGGAGACGATGGGACCCAGGAGGAAAAAGGGAACAAGTCAAACTCGAATCTTCTGGGAGGGAGGCAGAGACCAGTAAGCAGCAATGGGAATGGCAGCAGGCCCATCCTGACTTTGTGGCTGGCACAGGCACACAGGGCCTCTGACAGCCGCCTCACCCCATCCTGTCCAGGTGATTGGCGTGAAGCTGACAGGCTCCCTCTCTGGTTGGACCTCACCCAAAGATGTGATCCTGAAGGTGGCAGGCATCCTCACGGTGAAAGGTGGCACAGGTGCCATCGTGGAATACCACGGGCCTGGTGTAGACTCCATCTCCTGCACTGGTGAGGAAGGCGGCCAGGCGGCGTGGCCCCTACCCTGTGCTGGGCCTCATGGGTCTCCAGTTGGGAGTAGAAGCAATGAATGGCCTTCCCTTGAGAATCTGTCTCTTCCGTTTGGGGACCTGGGATAGACAGAGGTAGAAGGAAAATTGGAGACAGCATTAGAGGTTGTCTAGTCCACACCCTCATTAAACAGATGAAGAGACTGAGACCCCCATCAAGGCTGCCAGTGACTTCCTGTGGCTACACACAGGAACCAAGTCAGCTTCTGCGACTGGGCCCAGGCCATAGCACTAGGCCACCTTGGGTGATCTAGACGAATCCAGAGAGGACAGAGGCAGTGGTGGGAATGGGCAGAGCGAGGGCTTCATTCATGAAGCAGCCGCAGGCACACATTCTCCCTTGACTGAAGTTCGAGCTTCACGCACTTCCCTTGGATTAGAGATTGGTGCCTGTCAGCCTCCAAGACCAGGTAGGAGCCGGCTGCTCCCTGCCTGTCACTCCTGGTGACCTGGCCTCGATGCCTGGCCCTCAGAAATCCAGGGAGACTTGCAACAGTCCAGATGTCCCAGCTGCTTGCCTGGGCTCCCTGGCAGCCCTGCAGAACTCTGGTTCCCCTGCAGTGATGGGCTCACTCCCACCATGGGACTGCTCAGCCGGGAAGTTGGTAATAGGCCCCTACCTCCGTCCTAGTGGCTCCTGAGGCAGGGGGCCTGGTAGCAGCTGGGGTACCTGTGAGCCCCACCAGTTCTGTGACGCTTTGTGGTCCAGACAGTGTGTATCATTTCAGTTTTGTTTTTGTTTTTCGGGACAGAGTCTCACTCTGTCACCCAGGCTGGAATGCAGTGGTACAATCTCGGCTCACTGCAATCTCCACCTCCTGGGTTCAAGCGATTCTCTGGTCTCAGCCTCCTGAGTAGCTGGGATTACAGGTGTGTACCATGATGCCCAGCTAATTTTTTTGTATTTTTTTGTTTTGTTTTGTTTCAAGCTGGAGTCTTGCTGTGTCGCCAGGCTGGAGTGCAGTGGCGCGATCTCGGCTCACTGCAACCTCCGCCTCCCAGGTTCAAGCGATTCTCCTGCCTCAGCCTCCCAAGTAGCTGGGACTACAGGTGCATGCTGCCACACCCTGCTGATTTTTGTATTTTTAGTAGAGACGGGGTTTTACCATGTTGGCTAGGATGGTCTCGATCTCTTGACCTCGTGATCTGCCCACCTTGGCCTCCCAAAGTGCTGGGATTACAGATGTGAGCCACCTCGCCCAGCCTGTATTTTCTTTTTTTTTTTTTAAGTAGAGATGGGGTTTCACCGTGTTGACCAGGCTGGTCTCAAACTCCTGACCTCAGGTGATCCTCCCACCTCGGCCTCCATCGCTGGAAAACTTGAGACACAGAAAAATGTCTCCACCATGGTATGGCTGAAGGAGGGTGGGCCACCAGGCAGAGAGACGGAGACCCGAATGCCAGCATCTTCATGTGCTTTATGGCATGACCTTGAATCTCTCTGAGCCAGTTCCTCCCTTGCCAAAAAGAATAGCAACTGGGCAGTGTCTGGCCAGGTCAGCCTTCAGTACGTGGTGTCTGTTTGGTCTCTTGAGCGACAGGCTCCAAACTTGCAGCGCAGTGTGTGGGGGCTGAATCTTCACCTGAGTCCTCTTCACTCTACCCAGCAGCCACCCTGAGCTGGGGCCCTGAGCTCTGGTCCCCATGGCCTCCCCCCTCACTGGCCCAGGTTTTTGCCCAGGGCCTCAAGGAATGAGTCGGCCCGCTATCACCACATCTCTCTCAGCGGGGAGAAGCGATGCAGCTCCCTGGTGTGAAGATGCGGGTGGCCGCGTAGCAGGTGCATGGGACCATGGCCTGACCACCAGCCAATGCCCAGAGCTCTTTTGCTCCACAGGCATGGCGACAATCTGCAACATGGGCGCAGAAATTGGGGCCACCACTTCCGTGTTCCCTTACAACCAGCGGATGAAGAAGTACCTGAGCAAGACCGGCCGAGCAGGTGAGCTGGCGGGGGCAGGCCCGTGTGGGTGAGGCAGGCCCGTGTGGGTGGGACAGTCACATGCCTGCTCCTCCCCAAGACAGAGCTATGCCTTTGCCTGTAGGGCAGGGGCCCTTAACCCAGTGTCTCCAGACAGGCGCCTTGAGGCTCTGAGAAAGCCCTGAAAAGGTGCGATATGTTTCTGAGTGTCTGGAGCTCTCTCCAGCTTCTCAAAGGGCCTTGGTGTCTGAGTTCAAGATAGCCCCATCTCAGGATGGGAATTTCATTTTCCCTGGAAGATGGCTGAATGCCCGCCCTTCTCGGGCTGGTCCCTGCTGTCCACTACAGGAAGCTCCGGAAATTACAGGGATCACTTCTGTTGATAATTCCTGACCTAACGGGAACATCTGGAAGGAGAACCACCTTCCCAGCCTCCCCTGACAACTTCCTGAGGCTCTAGCTTGGCTTCTTTGGAGCTCAGAGGGCACTAGCACCTGTGAAGGGTGGTGCGTGGGGGGAGTGAACGAGGAGCCAGAGACCAGGGCCCATGGGGAGAGCCATAAGCACGTGGAATCCTTGGAAGGTCCTTCCCTTTCCTTAATGAGTGACTGCTGCTTCAAAACCCAGCTCTTCACTTCTAGGACACCCTCCCCGGCTCTGAACCTTCACTGGTGCTCCTCCTCTGTGTCTCCGTGTCCCTGATAGCTCCTGCACTAGGGTGTGAGCTCTGTAAGGGCAGGGACAGCAGCCTTGGTTTCTTCATTGGCCTAGTCAGCGCCCCCGGGCCTGGTGTTTGGCAGGTGTTGCGGTGGGTGGTGAGTGAACGCTCAAGAACAGTTTCTGTTTCGCGTGCTCCATCCCCGTCCCTTGTTGATTTCAGACATTGCCAATCTAGCTGATGAATTCAAGGATCACCTGGTGCCTGACCCTGGCTGCCATTATGACCAACTAATTGAAGTTAACCTCAGTGAGGTGAGGAGACAATTGGGTTTAAGAAGTTTCTTAGAGTAGGGGGGAGCAGGGCGGGTCCTGCCCGAATACTGAGGGCCGGGCGGTGGTTCACACCTGTAATCCCAGCACTTTGGGAGGCCAAGGCATGTGGATCAGTTGAGGTCAGCAGTTCCAGAACAACCTGTCCAATGTGGTGAAACCCTGTCTCTACTAAAAAAAAAAAAAAATAGAAAAATTAGCTGGGCGTAGTGCCATGTGCCTGTAATCCCAGCTATTCAGGAGGCTGAGGCAGGAGAATCGCTTGAACTCGGGACACAGAGGTTGCAGTCTGCTGAGATTGCACAACTGCACTCCAGCCTGGGTGACAGAGCGACACTGTCCCAAAAAAAAAAAAGATTCCAAAAGCAACATTGAATGGGAGATAATGAACTTAGGAAGACGACAGCCTTGATTCATTCCATTCCTCTGCTGTCTCCTAGCTGTGTGACCTCGAGCACAGCATGTCACTTCTGAGCTTCAGGTCCTTCATCTCTGCAGAGCAGAGCTGAGCCCAGGCTTGCAGGGCTGGAGGGAGCCCAGGAACGGGTGTGTGCAGAGCCAACTGCTCAGGTCTTCCCTGTGATGAGGTTTCAGTCAAGAGAAAGTCGTTGGCCTCTCTGTGGGGACGTGGTGGGGCAGTGAAGGAGGCTGGCCCCGCTGCAAGGTTTCTTCCCTCCTCTCTTTTTTTTCCTTGCATGTCTGTTTCTTCAGCTGAAGCCACACATCAATGGGCCCTTCACCCCTGACCTGGCTCACCCTGTGGCAGAAGTGGGCAAGGTGGCAGAGAAGGAAGGATGGCCTCTGGACATCCGAGTGGGTGAGCACCTTCCACGCCATCTGTTTAGCAGGTCTCAGGGCCAGTGGCTCTGCCCAGAGCTGTAGACAGTCACCTGTGCCTACTGTGTGGCACTTGCTAAGGTGGGCAGTTTCTGAAATGGGTTTAGTATTGAGATATTATTTTTTCGGCCAGGGGTAGTGGCTCATGCTTGAAATCCCAGCATTTCAGGAGGCCAAGGCAGGTGGATTACTTGAGTCTAGGAGTTCAAGACCAGCCTGGGCAACATGGAAAAACCCTGTCTCTTAAAAGAAAATGCAAAAATTGGCCGGGCGCGGTGGCTCACACCTGTAATCCCAGCACTTTGGGAGGCCGAGGCGGGTGGATCAAGAGGTCAAGAGATTGAGAGCATCCTGGCTAACACGGTGAAACCCCGTCTCTACTAAAAATACAAAAAATCAGCCGGGCATGTTGGCGGGTGCCTGTAGTCCCAGCTGCTAGGGAGGCTGAGGCAGGAGAATGGCGTGAACCCGGGAGGCGGAGCTTGCAGTGAGTGGAGATCGTGTCACTGCACTTGAGCCTGGGCGACAGAGCGAGACTCCGTCTCAAAAAAAAAAAAAGGAAAGTAAATTACTGAATTAATAAAAGAAATTATCCTGGCTGGTTGCATTGTCTTTCGTCTGTAATCCCAACACTTTTTGGTTGGTTTTTTTTTTTTTTTTTGAGACAGAGTCTTGCTCTGTCACCCAGGCTGGAGTACAGGTGGTGTGATCTCAGCTCACTGCAGCCTCTGCCTCCCAGGTTTAAGCAATCCTCCTGCCTCAGCCTCCTGAGTAGCTGAGATTACAGGTGCCTGCCACCACTCCTGGCTAATTTTTGCATTTTTAGTAGAGATGGGGTTTCACCATGTTGGCCAGGCTAGTCTGGAACTCCTGACCTTAAGTGATCCACCTGCCTTGGCCTCTCAAAGTTCTGGGATTACAGGCATGAGCCATTGTGCCCAGCCAATCTCAACATTTTGAGAGGCTGAGGCAGGAGGATCATATTTGATCCCAGGAGTTCAAGACGATCCTGGGCATCATGGTGAGACTTCGTCTCTATAAAAATAAAAATTTTTGGCCGGGCGCAGTGGCTCAAGCCTGTAATCCCAGCACTTTGGGAGGCCGAGACGGGCGGATCACGAGGTCAGGAGATCGAGACCATCCTGGCTAACACGGTGAAACCCCGTCTCTACTAAAAATACAAAAAAAAACTAGCCGGGCGAGGTGGCGGGCGCCTGTAGTCCCAGCTACTCGGGAGGCTGAGGCAGGATAATAGTGTGAACCTGGGAGGCGGAGCTTGCAGTGAGCTGAGATCCGGCCACTGCACTCCAGTCCGGGCGACAGAGCGAGACTCCGCCTCAAAAAAATAAATAAATAAATAAAAAATTTTAATTAGCCAGGTGTGGTGTTACCTGTGGGTCCCAGCTACTCAGGAGGTTGAGGCAGTAGGAGTTGCTTGAGCCCCAGGGGTTAGAGACTGCAGTGAGTAAGCCATGACTGCACCCTTGCACTCTAGCTTGGGTGACAGAGCAAGACCCTATCTCAAAAAAAAAAAAAAAACAAAGAAAGAAACTATCTATATACACAGTGTGATGTTACTCAGTTTTATAGACTTTTAAAAGAACTCTTATTGCCCTAATTATAAAACAATCTTTAAAACCCGGAAAATAATAGAAAGTGTAAAAGAAGAAAAATAGCATCTCCTATCAGTGCCAGCCCATCAAGGATGGCTGTTCATATGTTCACATGAGCCCTCTGACGCGGCTACACATGGACATGATATTGCTGTAGAAGCGGTCATAGTACTAATGTGTTCAGTGTCATGGCCAATGACTGCAGCGTCTTTCTTCAAATCATGCCAAGTAATGAGCAGCGTGTCCTTTATTGCTGGGTATTTCGGTTGCTTCCAACTGGTCTCTGTTAAAAAGTCTCTGGCCCAGCCCAGATGGTGAACTCTTTTGGCCAAGTCTGGATAATTTAAGGTCAGGTGGAGACCTCTGCTCACAGTCTCCTCCTGACTCTTAACCCCACCACCCACAATGCACCAGGTCTAATTGGTAGCTGCACCAATTCAAGCTATGAAGATATGGGACGCTCAGCAGCTGTGGCCAAGCAGGCACTGGCCCATGGCCTCAAGTGCAAGTCCCAGTTCACCATCACTCCAGGTTCCGAGCAGATCCGCGCCACCATTGAGCGGGACGGCTATGTGAGTGCCCATATCCCCCTGCCTATCTCCCTGACCCCATGCTGAGTAATGCCTCCAGGTGGCACAAGCCCACAGGCCTGTTGGGCCGGGGCTGGTGCAGGTCCCAGTGGCTGCCCTGGGGTTCCAGTACAGCACTTCGTCCTGCAGCCACCAAATCACCCCTTCCCATCAGACTCTCACCTACCCTTGACATTCTGTCTTCCTCTTTCCCTGGCAGGCACAGATCTTGAGGGATCTGGGCGGCATTGTCCTGGCCAATGCTTGTGGCCCCTGCATTGGCCAGTGGGACAGGTAAGAGGCACATCTTTTGACAGGACAGCCCCTTGTGCACAGGGTATGGAGCCCCAGAAGTTGGAGGAGGAATTATTGGGATTGAGAGAAGAGACTCCAGCCAAGGTCTATAGCTCCAGGGACTCTTGCCCATTAGAAACCTCTGGCAGACATGCCTGGAAAGTGGGGCTGGGTGAGGAAGAGCCCTGCAGAGGCACTGGGGGGCCACTTGGCTAAAGCCTGGGCTGGCAGGAGGAAGCCAGCGTGGCCTTACCCTAACGGACACAGCAGAAACTCTGATGGAGCCATTTGAGAGGAGGCAGTGGCTCCAGGTCAGGAAACTCAGGCCTTGACCGAAGCCTTGCCTCTGCCTTACGTGTGGTTGCAGGCTGGGCCCAGTGATCCTGAGGTTCCTTTCTGCTCTGCGTGTGGCCCAGCGAGGAGGCAGCCCTGGCAGGGCATCTCCATTTTCCCTCGGTAGGAGCTAGGCTGGGCTGCGCTGCGGGAACCCAGCTTACCTGTTCTCGGCACAGGCCAGGTGACAAGGCCAGATATCCCTAACCCTGTTTCCTCTGACCTGGCAGGAAGGACATCAAGAAGGGGGAGAAGAACACAATCGTCACCTCCTACAACAGGAACTTCACGGGTCGCAACGACGCGAACCCCGAGACCCATGCCTTCGTCACGTCCCCAGAGGTGAGACCGCCCAGCTGCGCATGAGCCTGGGACGGCCTCTGGGGGCTCCTGGCGGGTCAGAGGAGGAGGCAGGAGGAGATGGGGACTGGGGCCAGGGTTGACATCGCAGGGCAGGGGTCATCCAAGTGGAAGCCAGGAGCCACAGGTCTTCCCAGCCCCAGGCGCATGCTTGGTGCTTCCTGCCTGGGGCTCCCTGGGTCGTGGGATTATGAGATATTTATTCAGTGCTTATAAGCATGGAATTTGGAATCTCCTAGGACTGCCTAGGACACATCCCAGCCCTGCCTCTAACTTGCTGTATGAGCGTGGCCAAGTCACGCTTTGTGTCCCCATAATCCTTGGGATTACCTGGGAAAGTGTGTGGGACACATGCAGTTTCCGACCACAGGTGGGAGTTCCACAAAAGCGAGGCCTTGCCATCGTTCCCGTGGCCAGAACGAGCCTTGCTCTTGGCGGTATTCGGCCCTGGCCATGACTGGCACATGGCCAGGCTCTCTTGACTTGGTTGTTTACCTGTGTGTTCTACAAATACTTCCTGCTAAATGGATGGAAGAATGGCCCCTTCCATGTTTTTAGCGTCCTCTGCACTGAGGGGCTTTGCATCACAGCGGCACTTCTGCGCCAGGCCCCTGCCCCCTCCAGGACAGCTGTGAGGACAGGACAGCACGCCGGCCCCGCCCTGCTGGGATGGGTGGGGCCGCACTGCCCTTGGCTTCCTGAGTCCTCTGCAGTCCCAAGGCCCTGTGGTCCCAAAGATCATCCTGCAGCTCTGGCCTCTGAGGAACACGGGTCTGGGGAGAACATGGAAATTTCCTGGTTTCCTGTCTCAGTTTTGGTCTAGGCTTCTGGTGGGTGCAGGAGATAGGAGTGTCGACTGGTGCTGACCAACATACTGGCCACCTCCATTTCAGATTGTCACAGCCCTGGCCATTGCGGGAACCCTCAAGTTCAACCCCGAGACCGACTACCTGACGGGCACGGATGGCAAGAAGTTCAAGCTGGAGGCTCCGGATGCAGATGAGCTTCCCAAAGCGGTGAGCGCCCATGCCCCTGAGGGCTCTGCTGGGTGCTGTGTGGCCATAGCACTTCCTTCTCAACCTCACAGCACCTCCTGTGCAGGCAGGGAGGGCGCTGCGAGTGAGAAGGGAGCAGCTGTGTTCCCTGGGAAGGGAGGTGGGGCCCGGGGAAACTTACCTTCTGAGAGTCCGTCCTTGTGGGAACTGAGGACTCAGCACCCCACACATCCCCATCCCCTGCTGCAGGAGTTTGACCCAGGGCAGGACACCTACCAGCACCCCCCCAAGGACAGCAGCGGGCAGCACGTGGACGTGAGCCCCACCAGCCAGCGCCTGCAGCTCCTGGAGCCTTTTGACAAGTGGGATGGCAAGGACCTGGAGGACCTGCAGATCCTCATCAAGGTCAGCAGCATGGGGATGGCATGACAGCCCCACCCTACCAGGGCCCCCCGTCCCCTGAGCATCGGGAAGGGCCATGAACCTGGAGGAAGTGAGCAAACAGTCAAGTCGCAGGTGGACGATGAAAGGGAGGTTTGGCTGCAGAGCAGAGAGGGTATCGCAGTCCAGCGTTCCCCTTCTCTGTGGCCCCGAACTGGGCAGAGCTGATCTGGCCAGCCTCCATCTGGGGCCCTCAGCCATCCGGCAGCAGTTGATCAGAGCCACCTCCAGCGGGTGTGGGCAGGTGAGTACAGCTTAGGCTGAGCTGGGACAGTGTGTGTGATTACACAGCAGGCTCCACACCTGGCATGTCCACACAGGCTCTGGAAGCCGTGGATGACTCCCGCCCCCACAGTTGCACACCTGTGGATAGGGGATGGCCTGTGTTTGGCACTAACCAAAAACAAGTCTTTTTGATGTGGCCAGAGGCCTCCAATCTGTGTCAGATATTAATTTATGCTGTTTATTAAGGGGTCTCCAGGCACCACTATGACAGAAAAGACTGATCAGTCATCAGCCAGGACCCAGGCATGTCCCGGGCTCCTGTGTCCGGCATGAGGTCGGTGGCTGATCTTGCAGCCAAGGCCTGAAGGGTGAGCGAACATTGACCTGTCCCCACTTTGGGTGACCTGCCCCAAAAGGGAGACTGAGCAGCCAGAGGCCTTTGAGAGGATGAGTGATGGGCTGGCCGGAGCCCATGTGGCCTGAGGGTGGAAGCACCAGGACCACAGAACACGTGTCTAAAACCTTGCCTGCCTCTCATTCCTCTGTCACTCGTCCTGGGCCCCAGAGCCTGCTGCCTGCCTCTGGAGGGCTTGTCATCCACCCCTCTAGGGCCATGCCCTGACCTCTGTCCTCTCTACTCACCACCCAAGGTCAAAGGGAAGTGTACCACTGACCACATCTCGGCTGCTGGCCCCTGGCTCAAGTTCCGTGGGCACTTGGACAATATCTCCAACAACCTGCTCATTGGTGCCATCAACATTGAAAATGGCAAGGCCAACTCCGTGCGCAATGCCGTCACTCAGGAGTTTGGCCCCGTCCCTGACACTGCCCGCTACTACAAGGTGGGTCAGAGTTGATGGGGGCGGGCAGTGCCAGTC
>NW_016804726.1:1515949-1528791 GCF_001698545.2 Rhinopithecus bieti
CACAGACTGGCCTAGGATTTGGTTTGCCTGCTGACCTCCTAGGTCCCCAGGCAGTGCCCGACCCCCCTGCAGGACCAAAGGCACGCAGTACCCACCACTTCCACCCACACCCACCTTCTCCTTGCAGCCCCTGAAGTGCATCATCAAGCACCCCAACGGGACCCAGGAGACCATCCTCCTGAACCACACCTTCAATGAGACGCAGATCGAGTGGTTCCGCGCCGGCAGTGCCCTCAACAGAATGAAGGAGCTGCAGCAGTGAGGGCAGTGCCTCCCCGCCCCCCGCCCTGCCCCAGTGCTGGCGTCAAGTTCAGCCCCACGTGCGCCATCAGCGGATCCGATGCATCCAGTCATGGCTTCTTATTCCAAGATGGTATGACCAGACATGCTTCCTGCTCCCCGCTCAGCCCACGGAGTGACTGGTTATGGTGGGGGAGTTCTTAAAATAACTTTTTAGCCCCTGTCTTCCTATTTTAGTTTGGTTCAGATCTTAAGCAGATCCATGCAACTGTATTTATTTTTGATGACAACACTCCCATCTAAAGTTTTTCTCCTGCCTGATCATTTCGTTGGTGGCTGAAGGATTCTAGAGAACCTTTTGTTCTTGCAAGGAAAACAAGAATCCAAAACCAGTGACTGTTCTATGAGTGAGTGATTGGTGTCTGTGCCGTTTCTTATCAGCTTCAGGGTCCAGGAAGGGTCTTTTCAGTCAAGGTCAGTGGAGGCCCAACAGCCACAGCCACAGCCACAGTTGGATCCATCACTGCGGTGAAGGAGACCTGAGGTGTGGCAGAAATATTCTCCCTGTCACCTCCCTGCCCCCCATGTTCCTGTAGCTTCCCTGCTGGGCCAGAATTGAGTCTCCCAGAGACAGGCCTTCACTCTCCATCTTCCCTGGGCACTGATATGCCAGGCATGGTCTCATGTAGCCCTCTAAACACTGAGGGTGGGCACAATAGCAGATGAGGCTATCTGGAAAGGGAGTGGCATCAGCTGACACCACCAGCCAGCACCTCCACACTCGGGGGTCCTGTGAGAGCCGAAGAGGCCAGGGCAGGAGGCAGGTTCCATGGAGGCCCCATCACCAGGACAAAACTTACTGTAAGGCAAGCATCCTGGTGTCGGCAGAGGGGCAGGAGGAACCCTGCGAAGCCACGCTGCTGAAGAAACGCTGTGGGCCCAGAGCTGGGGTGTCACCAGCAGTCCCACAAGGTGCTCATGGCAATAGCTGAGATCTGAGGGACAGGTGGTCCCAGGTTTGCTGCTGTCTTGTGTCATGAATTGGGTAGGGGGTACCAGCAAAGCCCAGAGCCTCCACTGTTTTGATCAGGAACTGGTCTAGAGCTCAGGGGCTACCTCACCTTTTTCCACAAGCTGTTGGGAAGGTGCCTCCCCTTCATGCCCAGTCAATTCCAACTGGCAGCTTCCAGCGCCCAAAGCAGCCACCCCAGGCAAGCCAGCCTTACTCCCTATGTACTTTATGGCTGCACCAGGCTCAGCCAGCCCAGAGGCCAGCCTGGGGCAGCCCAGAGCTCACAGCCCCCACGTGCTGCCACTTGGTGGCGGTTGGGGGAGCCCATCTCTGCGATAAGAGAGGCCATGCTGTCCCAGCGACAGGAACTCAGTGACCTCAGATCATAACACTGGCCATTGAGACAAGGGTGGCCCCTTCCCTTCTGATGCTGCCATTGTTTATTAAATGGCTTTGCTGTCACTGAAAGCAGCGACTTGAGAAGCTCCGGGGGGAGAAGCAGGGCCTAGATGGTGGAGGAGGGGGGCAAGCTGGTGGGCACTCCTGGCCCTGGCCCACTGTCCAGCTCGAGACACATTAGCGTCTGCTGCTGTTAGCATCAGCCTTAGCTGCTCTTGTCTTCACAGACTGCCGTACCACCTTCCTGCAGGCTGGTAGGGTCCACTGTCCAGCCCCAGGGCTAGTTGCTGGTCCACCAGGAGAGAAGGCCCAGGCCTGGCTCACTGATGGATCCCTGCCAGGGATAGAGAAAGAACACGCACATTTCACTGACACGCTGGCTTGAACCAACCTGGACAGGAGGTGAGGGGGGCCCAGCAGGCCCAGCACAGGCAAAGTGGAGGAGGAGCACATGGCAGCCCAGAGGCTCTGGAGAGACGTGGGAGCCACAGCAGTGCTCCTGATGGGCATGCAGCGTGCAGGGTACAGACCCCTCTCCAGGGACGCCAGGCCCTGACAGGGTCAGGGACCCTTCCTCACCCTCAGGCCTGCCCTCCAGGGCCACCTAGGTTCTATTGTGGCAGGAAGGCTGAGCAAACATGAGGCCCATGCTCCAGACACATCCAACAGGGAGCAGCCTTGAGGCCACTCTTCCCTGGAGCCCTCCCTTTTATTTCAGTTTTAATGCTGCTCCTATAGGGAGCCCTACCTATTTATTTATTTATTTATTTATTTATTTATTTTTCTTTTTATTTTTTGAAACGGAGTCTCGCACTGTCACCTGGGCTGGAGTGCAATGGCACGATCTCAGCTCACTGCAACCTCTGCCTCCCGGGTTCATGCCATTCTCCTGCCTCAGCCTCCCGAGAAGGTGGGACTACAGGTGCCTGCCACCCACACCCGGCTAATCTTTTGTATTTTTAGTAGAGACGGGGTTTCACCATGTTAGCCAGGATGGTCTTGATCTCCTGACCTTGTGATCCGCAAGCCTCGGCCTCCCAAAGTGCTGGGATTACAGACGTGCGCCACTGCACTTAGCAGTCCTACCCTTAATCTCAGGGCTTTGATCTCTCCCAAGCCCCTTCCTTGATTTCTTTCTCCCTCAAACGCCTCCCTACCTCCCAATTTTTTAAAGACAGCGTCTCATTCTGTTGCCCAAGCTGTAATGCAGTGGCACAACCTTCAACTCCTGGGCTCAAGGGATCCTCCCACCTCAGCCTCCCAAGTAGCTGGGACCAAAGGGCACACCACCATGCCCTGCTCATTGTTTTTTGTAGAGACAACCTCTCACTTTGTTAGCCAGGCTGGTCTCAAACTCCTGGCCTCAAGCAATCCTCCCACTTTGGCCTCTCAAAGTGCTGGGGTTACAGATATGAGCCACTGCACCTAGCCTCAAAGCCTCTTTATCATTGGTCGTGTCCAGCATGAGCTCTGTCCCCCTTGCAAGCTGACTTGCCCACCCCACCAGCAGCCATGTACCTTTATTGCCTCATAGCCCTGGCCTACAGAAACTCAGGCTCTCCAGGGAGAAGTGACCAGCCAAGGCCCCCCTAACAGGATCCCTGACCTGCTGGGGGAGATTCCAGAGCAGAACCCAAAGGACACAGCCTCTAGCCCTGCACTCCGGCTCTCCCGCCTCCATGGTGGCTTCAGCACCATCAGGGCCACTCACCACAAGCGTGTATGGAGCCTCCTTCTTTGGCAGCTCCTCACTGGAAGTGGTGGCATCTGCTGAGCTGGGCCCCGTGGGGGACGTGTCAACAAAGCTCTCATCCACAACCCGGAAGCGGATCTCCTCGCCGGTGTCCATGTAGAGGTCGTGCGCTCCTTCCTCCGTCTCATACTCCCACACCCACACCTGCTCCATTTCGTCGCTGAGAGGGTCCAGGGTCAAGGCAGCAACCAGATCGTGGGAGGGGCTTCCCTCAGCACCCCCCGACCCCAGGAAAAACCAATCCCAGGGTGAGATCACTGTGGCTGGGAAGTCACAGGAAAAGCAGGTCCCAGCCCCATGTGCAATGCCTGGGCCAAACAGCGAGGAGCAAGCGCTCCTGGATGCCAGGACCCAGGATGGGGAACACAGGGCCACCATTCAGACACCACGGCCAGACGCACATGGATCTCAGAGCACCAGAGCAGGAGGGGACGAGACATGGTCCAAGTCCCACCTCTTAAGACAAAAGCAACCTGGGCCTCCTGCCACGGGGCCCCACACACCCTTTTCATCAAAGCCTTGCAACAGGCTGATGGGCACCCAAGGACTTGCCGTTTCCAAGAGGATGTAGTGGGATGGGAGGTCACCTACCCAGTTGGATGACAGCTGGTGAGACAATCAGCCGGGCTGCACCAGGTTTTCTAACACATCCTGGAGTCACACGCAGACCCAGAGCCGTGCGGTCACCCAGCCAGGCAGCCCCCCTTGGCCCTCCATCGCCCCCAGCAAAGCCCACACAGGGGAGCCATGGGTTCTATGGTGGCAGTCCCACTGTTGAGTCCTGCCTCTGTGCCAGGTCCCGTGCTGTGCACCATTAGTACAGCTGTGACACGTCAGAGTCTTCCTAGTGAGGAGTCTCAGATTTGTGGATAGCCCCACAGAAACAGACAACCCCAGTACAGCAAGGTGAGGGGTGGGACAGGGACAACGGAGGCCCAGAAGGAACACATCTCAGCCCATGACCCGGAACACAGGCAAGGCCTCACGTCCCAGGGACCAGCGTAAGCCTCCAGGGCAAGTGATCTCTAAGATGATTCCTGCGAAGTGAACCAGAAATGAATGGTGTCCCCCAGGACACCACAGCTCTAATGGTGTGCAGTGTACAACCCAGACAGCCAAGCCTGACAGCCCCGACAAAGACAGGCATGTGGGCATCACTTCACTCCCTGAATGGGAGGCAGACAGGCTGGTGCCTCTGGAGCAAAAGCACAGGCTGGGGGCAGGCACAGAGGCCAGTGGCATCAGGTTACAGGACCCAAAGGCCACCCTAAAGAGTGGGGACCTTCCTTTGGAGAGGCCTGAGCTCCTCTGTGACAAACCACTTTAACCTTGGGAGGATACAACTTGGCTGGCTGCTGCAGTGACTCTGGGGGGATGAGAATGTCATCGAAGAAGCCTAGAGAGACTGGAAGGAAGGAAGCAGGTGATGGCCTGAGATGGGGGTTCCCAGTGGACACCAAACATTGCAGGGTCTGATGCTTGACAGGCAAGCCCTGCCCTGGGCTGCTCACGAGGTGGATGTCATTATGGAAAACCAGGCCCCTTCCCCGCCTAATGCCTCTGCCTACACCACCCACACAGCCGAGCAGCCCTGGGCAAAGCCCGGAGCACCTAGTCCCCAGAACCTCTGCACACAACAGTGACCAGTGGGCGCTTAAGACTCCCAGTCACTTCCACCAGCTTCAGTGCCCACCCTGAAGCCCTGAGTGATGGCCTGACAGTGAAACCTCACTGCTGATGGAGGTCCTCACACAACACATGAAAGGGAGGGTGGGCAAGCTTCTCTGACACCACGGGGAAGGTTCAGCCTCAACACCTGAGCCCTCCCCTGACCATGTGGATGGGCACAGACCTCCTGCCCCCACAGTGTTCCCAAGTCTTGTCTGAGGCATCAGGGCCACTGTTACCGTGCACTCCTTCTGGGCTGCAGCCTTTGATCTTCCCAATCAGAATCTCGTCTAGGAATGGATGAAACACCACATAGCGAAAATGGACTGGAAATGAAGAAAGCCCATCAGTGACGCTGACTGGGGCCCCAGCGCACTCTCATGTCACCCTCAGGTGCCAGCACACCCAGGGGCCTGTGTGGCTGCTCCATGCCACATCCCCCTGAGGCCCAGACCCTCCCCTTGTCTCCTGCAAGTTCACAGCATGGCCCCACAAGGTGCCAGCAGCAGCTGTCCTAGAACTGGGCACTCCCAAAACTGCTAGGTTATTCACACCTGAGCCCAGACTGTGAGCCACAGTGGCTCCAAAGTCAATTTCAACCTCCCTTCAGGCTCTCCTTCAGCTCCTAAAAAGGGCAGAAGCAACTGTTAAAGAAAGCAGGGTTTGAAGCCGGGCGCGGTGGCTCACTCCTGTAATCCTTGCACTTTGGGAGGCTGAGGCAGGCAGATCATGAGGTCAGGAGATCAAGACTATCCTGGCTAACACAGTGAAACCCCATCTGAACTAAAAATACAAAAAAATTAGCCGGGCGCAGTGGCGGACACCTGTAGAGTCCCAGCTACTCGGGAGGCTGAGGCAGGAGAATGGCGAGAATCTGGGAGGTGGAGCTTGCAGTGAGCCGAGATCGCGCCACTGCACTCCAGCCTGGGCGACAGAGCAAGACTGCATCTCAAAAAAAAAAAAAAAGGATGAGTCTAAAGAACCATCAAGAGGAAGGAAGCTGGGGTGGTGGTTCACGCCTGTAATCACAGCACTTTGGGAGGCCGAGGTGGGTGGATTACTTGAAGCCAGGAGTTTGAGACCAGCCTGGCCAACGTGGCAAAACCCAGTCTCTACTAAAAATACAAAAATTAGGCCAGGCGCGGTGGCTGCTCACCGCGCTTTAATCCCAGCACTTTGAGGGCTGAGGCGGGGCGGATCATGAGGTCACGAGATCGAGGACCATCCTGGCTAACACGGTGAAACCCGTCTCTCTAAAAATGCAAAAAAATTAGCCGGGCGTGGCGTGGGCGCCTGTAGTTTCCCCAGCTACTTCGGGATGCTAAGGCAGCGAGAAGAGGTGCGCCGCCGTGAAACCCGGGAGGCAGGAGCTGGCAGTGAGCTGAGATGGCACCCACTGCGCACTCTAGCGCCTGGGCAACAGATGCGAGAATCTGTCCTCAAAAAAAAAAAAAAAAAAAAAAAAAAAAAAAAAAAAAAAAAACAAGAATATGAATGTGCCTAAATGCATGGACTGATACACTCTGTCACTTAAAATGTTTAAATTGGGGTAAATTTTCATGTTGTGTATATTTTACAAATAGAAAAAAATGAAACAAATGATTAAACATGTTAAAAAAGCAAAAAAAAAAAAAAAAAAAAAAAAGACCAGGCGTGGTGAGCTTACGCCTATTATCACAACACTTTGGGGACGCCAAGGCAGGCTGATTGCCTGAGGTCAGGAGTGTCAGACTATTCCTGGCCACATGGTGAAAAACCCCATTTCTACTTAAATATACAAAAAATTCAGCTAGGCGTGGTCGGGTAGGCACCTGTAATCGCAGTACTCGGGAGGCTGAGGCAGGAGAATGGCTTGAACCGGAGGCAGATGAGGTTGCAGTGCACTCCAGCCTGGGCAACAGAGAAACTCTGTCTTCAAAAAAAAAAAGAAAATAAAAAGAAGGTGGGGGGTGGTCTCTGCACCCAACTCTGGCTGAGGGCGGGTAGTGGAAGCTTGCCTGATTTGCAAATCAATAAAATATTTTAAAATGTTAAAAAATAGGGCCGGGCGCAGTGACTCACGCCTGTAATCCCAGGCACTTTGGGAGGCCAAGGCAGACAGTCACGAGGTCAGGAATCAGACATTCTGGGCTAACACGGTGAAACCCCGTCTCTACTGGAAAATACAAAAGAATTAAGGCCAGGCGTGGTGGCAGGCGGCCCTGTAGTCCAGTACTCCGGGATGCTGAGCAGGAGAATGCGTGAACCCGGGAGGCGAGCTCTGCAGTGAGTGGAGATGCGCCAACTGCACTTCAAGCCCCGGGCGACAGAGTGAGACTCCATCTCAAAAAAAAAAAAAAAGTTGACCGGGCGGCGGTGGTCAAGCGTCGAATCCATGCACTTTGGAAGGGCCGGAGACGGGCGGACACAAGGTCAGGGAGATCGAGACCATCCCTGGCTAACACGGTGAAACCCCGTCTCTACTAAAAATGCAAAAAAATTAGCCAGGCGGTTGCGGCGGGCGCCTGTCAGGTCCCAGCTACTTGGGAGGTGAGGCAGGAGAATGGCGTGAAACCGGGAGGCGTGAGGCTTGCAGTGAGCTGGATCGGTCACTGCACTCCAGCCTGGGCGACTGGAGCAGGACTCCGTCTCAAAAAAAAAAAAAAAAAAAAAAAGTTTGGCTTCAAGCCTGTCAATCCCAGCACTTTGGGAGGCCGAGGCGGGCGGATCACGAGTCAAGGAGATCGCGGGACCATCCTGGCTAACACGGTGAAACCCCGCTTTCTTACGCGCAAATGCAAAAAATTGGTCCTGAGGCGTGGCGGCCGGGGCGCCCTGTAGTCCCAGCTCTCAGGAGGACTGAGGCAGGAGGAATGGCGACCGGGAGGCGGAGCTTGGCGAGTCGAGCCGAGGATCGCGCCACTACTCTCCAGCCTGGGCGGACTGAAGGAAAGGCTGTCTCAAAAAAAAAAAAAAAAAAGTTAAAAAAAAATAACTAAAGGTGGGCCAAAAGGAGCACGGCTCTGGAGCTGAAGAGGGGCCCCGATCAGAATGGGGGCATGGCGGGGGCAGGGTACAGCAGGTTCCAGGCTGGTGAGGGTGTGGAGAACAGAGGCTGGCACCAAATTAACGAGGGTAGACTTAGCCTAATAGGGGTCAGTGGTCCGCATGCCACAAAGGCCATCTCTGTGAGGCCGCCCTACGTGCCCGGGCGCTAGGACCATAAGCTTCGTTTCAGATTTGCTCGTGACTCCTCAACAATAATTTAATGAGGGAGGAAAGTTCTATTACGGTGTCATTATACTGTGTGCACAGATAGGAAAACCAAGTTCTCAGAGAGGTAGAGCAACCGCTTCTCCCAAGGCCCAGGCAAATAAATATTCCTCTGAACAAAGGTGAACAGGCACAGCATGTCTGTGGCTGAGCCTTTCAGCACTGGCTTGGTGACAGCCCTGAGTGAGGGCGGCAGCGTTGCAGGAGTGGGAGCAGTGGGAACAGGGCCGGGTCAGGCGGTCAGCCTCAAAGCACGGCAGATTGGTTCCCACAACAAAAATCAAGCTCAACCCTGACATGCGGTGGCTCAACAGGATTTTATAGCTGCAGGGCTAACCCCATTGTACAGAGGAGGAAAAACTCAGGCTGAGAGGAGCGGAGGTACCCACCCAAGGTCCCATCCAGGAGGCCAGAGCCAGAATTAATTCAAATCTAGGGTCCTCCGCTGTCCACTCCAGCCTCCCACCTGATTCCCAAGAAAACAGAGACCCAGGACAGATGAGGGTGGGGGCTAATAAAAGTCAGCAGTAGTTTTTTTTTTTTTGAAATCTTCCAATTGAATAGACAGACATTTCCTCCGACTTTTTTTTTTTTTTTTTTTTTTTTTTTTTGAGCATGAGTCTCTCTCTGTCACCCGAACTGGAGTGCAGTGGCGTGTTCTGGGCCTCCTGGGTTCAAGCGATTCTCCTGCCTCCACCTCCACCTCCCAGGGAGCTGAGATTACCGGCACACACACTACCATGCCTGGCTAATTAGGTTTTTTTTTGAGACACAGTCTTGCCCTGTCACCCAGCCTGGAGTGTAGTGGCACAATCTCGATTCACTGCAACCTCTGCCTCCCAGGTTCAAGCAATTCTCCTGCCTCAGCCTCCTGAGTAGCTGGGATTACAGACGTATGCCACTACACCCAGCTAATTGTTTTTTTTTTTTTTTGAGACGGAGTCTCATTCTGTGCCCAGGCTGGAGTGTAGTGGTGCAATCTTGGCTCACTGCAAGCTCCACCTCTCGGGTTCACGCCATTCTCCTGCCTCAGCCTCCCGAGTAGCTGGGAGCGCCCGCCACCACGCCCGGCTAATTTTTTGTATTTTTTAGTAGAGACAGGGTTTCACCGTGTTAGCCAGGATGGTCTTGATCTCCTGACCTCGTGATCCGCCCGTCTCAGCCTCCCAAAGTGCTGGGATTACAGGCTTGAGCCACCGCGCCCGGCCTTTTTTTTTTTTGAGATGGAGTCTCATTCTGTCCCCACGCTAGAGTGTAGTGGTGCAATCTTGGCTCACTGCAAGCTCCGCCTCCTGGGTTCATGCCATTCTCCTGCCCCAGCCTCCCAAGTAGCTGGAACTACAGGCACCTACCGCCACACCCGGCTAACTTTTTGTATTTTTAGTAGAGTCGGGGTTTTACCATGTTAAGCCAGGATGGTCTCAATCTCTTGACCTCACGATCTGCCCGCCTCAGCCTCCCAAAGTGCTGGGATTACAGGCCTGAGCCACCGTGCCCGGCCCAATTTTTGTATTTTTAGTAAAGATGGGTTTCGCCATGTTGGTCAGGTTGGTCTCGAACTCCTGACCTTGTGATCTGCCCACCTCAGCCTCCCAAAATGCTGGGATTACAGGGGTGAGCCATCACATCCGGCTTTTTTTTTATTTTTAGTAGAGACGAGATTTTGCCATTATGCCAGGCTGGTCTCAAATTCCTGACCTCAGGTGAAACACCCACCTTGGCTTCCTGAAGTGCTGGGATTACAGGCATGAGCCACCGCACCTGGCCCCAATGTGACTTTTTTCTCCAAGTTTTTCTGGAATTTCTAGTACCTATTGCCACTTGTCTCCTGGACAACCAAGGCCCCCGTCCAAATGTGGAGACTAGGCTCAGCTCGGCATCCTTCTCTATAAACAGAGGCCCTCGTGGTTGTTTTCACACCACAGTCTTATTTCTCTGCTAACGAAAATGCTGCTAGTCCGTACAAAGACAGCCTGTCTCTTCGGCCTCTCGGCGTAGCATGGTAACATCTATGTGAACTAATTAATTCCCTGAATGGCTGGACACAGACACCAGGCAGTCTCACAGCATACTCTGGAATGTTCTGGCATCTCTATGCTGAGAGGCTGACCAGTATGGACTACCGCAGGGCTTATCCATCACAGGCTCATGTGACAACCACCTGGCACCTTGTTAAAACAGTCTTTGGGGCCGGGGGCAGTGGCTCATGCCTACAATCCCAGCACTCTGGGAGGCTGAGGCAGGCGGATCACGAGGTCAGGAGTTCGAGACGAGCCTGATCAACATTGTGAAACCCCGTCTCTACTAAAAATACAAAAATTAGCCAGGCAGGGTGGTGCGTGCCTGTAATTCCAGCTACTCGGGAGGCTGAAGCAGGAGGATCACTTGATGTCAGGAGGTGGAGGTTGCAGTGAGTCAAGATTGCGCTACTGCACTCCAGCCTGGGCAACGGAGCGAGACTCCATCTTAAAAAAAAAAAAAAATTGGCTGGGTGCGGTGGCTCATGCCTGTAATCCCAGCACTTAAGGAGGCCAAGGCGAGTGGATCACAAGGTCAGGAGATCAAGACCATCCTGGCTAATATGGTGAAACCCCGTCTCTACTAAAATTACAAAAACTTAGCCGGGCGTGGTGGTGGGTGCCTGTAATCCCAGCTACTCAAGAGGCTGAGTCCGGAGAATGGCGTGAACCCAGGAGGCGGAGCTTGCAGTGAGCCCAGATGGTACCACTGCACTCCAGCCTGGGCAACAGTGCAAGACTCCGTCTCAAAAAAAAAAGGTATTTGGGCCCATCCCCCAAGATTCTGATTCAGGAGGCTTGGGGCAGGCTGAGAACTGTGCTTCTGAGTGTCCAAGGGATGGCAGGCTCAGTGCCTGCGCTCTGGAAGCCTGAACCCTCTCAATGGGCCTCTCACTGTCTCCTACACTGACTTGGTCCAGACATGAGAATGAAGAATGCCCCTCGCCCGGGGCTCACCACCTCCCTTGACTGGTGGTCCCCACTGCTCTTGGCGTGGTCCTCTCTCTACTCCTCCCTCCTTCCAGGATCTGGTGATCACCCTCCCATCCTTGGATGCACAGCCCTTTGCAATGTAACTGCACTTTCTCCCACCCAGAGGTGAAGTCTATTTCTCCATACCCTCACCCTAGCCAATGGGATGGAAGCAGAGGCTTGAGAAGTACTTATGCACTGAACTTTGGAACCTTAAAACCGCCAAGCCCAGCCTGGCCTACTGAAAGATGAGACCATGTGGGGCAGAGATGGGCCAGCCCAGCCCAGGCTCCCAGTAACCAATCTGCCAACCTTCAGAATGTAAGACCATCCTAGAACGTCCAGCCCCAGGCCAGCCAGCCCAGAGGAAAACCACCCAACTGACCCACAGAATAGGGAGGAACAATCCAAGCTGATAAGTCACTGAGCGCCCACTAGGTGCCCAGGCTCGGTCCTAAGAGCTTTCATGTATTAACTCCTTAATCCTCACAACAGTCTTGGAATATAAAATCTTTCCTGAACTGCAACTGACAGATGAGGAAGCAGAGGCACAGAGCCATGACATATTCTGCCAGGACACACAGCTATTAAGAGGCAGAGCTCAGCTTTGAATCTCGAGACCACACTCTTACTTACTGTGTCCTACTATCGAAGTCCCCCTCCCCCAGCCAGCCTGCTGATCCCCCTTCCGTCTGCTCTCCACGGGCAGTGGGCAGTCCGAGGAATGGACAAGGTGCAGGGCTCAGTAGCAATGAGACCAAAAGGGCACAGACAGAGAGCTATGATGTCAGAGCTGAAGAGGCCTTGAGAACCACCTAGTCCACATCCCAGGCCTCACAGATGAGGAAACAGAGGCCCAGAGAAGATTAAGTCTGCCGCTGTCACCAGGTCAATTCCTGGCCAATTCAGGATGAGGCCCCAGGTCTCTCAACCTCGAGGACTCCCAGCACCCTCTGGCCATCTCTTTGGCTTTAACCTTTTAAAACTTTTAAATATTTTATGCCGGGCGTGGTGGCTCAAGCCTGTAATCCCGGCACTTTGGGAGGCCAAGAAGGGCGGATCACAAGGTCAGGAGATCAAGATCATCCTGGCTAACACGGTGAAACCCCATCTCTACTAAAAAAATACAAAAAACTAGCCGGGCAAGGTGGCAGGCGCCTGTAGTCCCAGGTACTCGGGAGGCTGAGGCAGGAGAATGGCGTAAACCCGGGAGGCGGAGCTTGCAGTGAGCAGAGATCCAGCCACTGCACTACAGCCTGGGCGACAGAGCGAGACTCCGTCTCAAAAAAAAAAAAATTTTTTTTAATATTTTATTTATTTATTTATTTATTTAAAGACAGGGTCTTACTATGTTGCCCAGACTGGCCTTGAACTCCATGGCTCAAGAGATCCTTCCGCCCTCAGCCTTACAGGCACACACCACTGAACCTGGCTTTGGCTTGAACTTTTGCTACAGAAAACTGAGCCCCAAGAAACCCAATGCCCCAGGGACAGAAGATACCCACCTTTGGTGTGTGATGCCCCATCC
>NW_016804726.1:1531454-1535581 GCF_001698545.2 Rhinopithecus bieti
GAGACTCCGTCTCAAAATAAATAAATAAATAAATAAATAAATAAATAAAAATAAATACAAATACAAACACAAAAGTTAGCTGGGCATGGAGGCACGCGCCTGTAGTCGTCCTAGCTACTCGGGAGGCTGAGGCAAGAGAATCGCTTGAAGCCAGGAGGCGGAGGTTGCAGTGAGCCGAGATCGCGCCACTGCACTCCGGCCTGGGCAACAGAGCAAGACTCCGTCTCGGGGAAAGAAAAAGAAAAAAAAAGAAAAGAAACAAAACAAAAACAACAAAAAACCAATGCAAGGCTGGAAGGACAGCAACATTTTATCCCCATTTTACAAATGGAAACTGAGGCCCAGAGGGGGTCAGCAACTTGCCTGCAATTGCAAAGTAATTTAGAATTGTAGAGTCTGACACTTCCAGTTACAACTCCCTTTTTCAAGTCCATTTTCTTTTGATCCCCTTCAACATCCTGTTTCACGGTGAACAAAAGTTCTGAGACATTAAGCCGCTTGCCCTCGGCCAGGGCTTGGCACGACTCTCCCGCGCCAAGGCCTGCCCGTGAGCCGTGGGCCCAGTACCTTGTTGGCCAACTTCTTGTTCAGCTCCTCGGCAATGGAGTCGTTGAGCTTCCTCTCAAACTGCCAAGGGGGGATCCGCACCGTGTCCACCATCTCCACCAGGACAAACATCCCGGTCTGCGCTGGGGGCTCTGGGAACGGGAGGGTCAGTCAAGCACCAGGGCCGGGGGCGGGGAGGATCCCCGAGCCCCTTGGTCCCGTCCCGGCCGCTGAGGCCCCCAGGCTGGCGGTGAGGCTGCACGGGGCGGCCTCGGGTGCCCGGTGTGGGCCATGCTCCGCTACTACAACGGGAGGAAAACGAGGCCAGAGGGAGGCGCTCTCTGTTCAGAGCTCCGGGTGCGCGCCCGCGCCGCGCGACCCCGCCATGCCACGCCCCGCACCCGCGCCACGTGCCGCCGCACGTACCACGCACCACGCACCGCACACAGCCGCTCGGTTTTGCGTGGCTGCGGGCGAGATTCCGAATCCATCGCTTCCGGAAAACCCACCAATAGAAGCCTCTGTCCGCCCGAGGCGGACAGAGTGTGTGCCCGCGCACTGCGTGGGGCGGCGAGAGGGCGGGGAGGGGGCGGGGCCTCCTCCTTTCACAAGAGCGGAGCGTTTCCCCAGCTCCCGACAGCGCTTTCTGGATGCTAGGCGACTTCCGTGCAATACTGCCTGATTATCCCTCGCCTGGCCTGTGCTTTACCCGCCTTGCTGTCCTCCGCACAGCAGCCAGAGTGATCCTTTGGGAACGCAAACATATATTACCACATCTTCTAAGTTAAAAAAAAAAAAAACACACAGCAAACATAATATGCTTAGCACCCTTAAGTGTTCCGGAGACAAGGAGAATTGACAGGAAAGGGACAGTTGGGACTTTTCTGGGATGATGGAAATGTTCTGTATCTTCGGTGATATAACATTGACGTATACAATTGTCCAAACTAATTGAACTCAAGACAAGATTTTTGCATTTATTTGTAGACATTATATCCCAATTGAAAAGTGATAATAAATTGGAACAAAAAAACACAACCCATTGAACTTAGAATACTAAATCCAAGCCGGGGGTGGCGGTGCACACCTGTAGTCCCAGCTACTGAGAAGCCTGAGACAGGAACATCGCTTGAGTCCAGGAGTTTAAGCCTGCAGCGATGCAGTGATCTACAATCACGCCACTGAACTCTGGCATGGATGACAGTGACACCCCATCTCTAAACGAAAGAGGAGAAGGAGAAGGAGAGGAAGAGNAGACTTGTTCCAACAGGACCTGTACTCCAAAGGGACTACATTCCCTTCTTGGACTTTCCACCCCTTCTCTCTCCACAAGGTCCGTAGCTCATCCCCCAACAGACCCCCACCTTCAACCTCACAACGTAACTAGCAGCTAATCACTTAAAGACTCCATGAGTTCCATTCACCACCTAACAATCTTCAAATCAACCTCACCTCTTCTGAAGGGACCTGCCTCATATCTAAAGCCAGCTGAGCTTCCTCTTTCTGTCTCCTTCTCAGTCCATCACCTCCTGATGCTCCACGGATAAAGACCAATACCTCAACTCCGACATCCTACAGGGCTGTGTGGCCTGGTCCCCACCCACATTTCCAGCCCACCCTCCCCTCTGCCCAAGCCACACCAGCCTCTTCCACACCATGGTGGGTGTTATACCCCTTCTTTCTTTTTTCTTTCTTTTTTTTTTTTTAGGCAAAATTTCACTCTTGTCACCCAGGCTGGAGGGCAATGGCACGATTTCAGTTCACTGCAACCTCCGCCTCCTGGGTTCAAGTGATTCTCCTCCCTCTGCCTCTCAAGTAGCTGGGATTACAGGCGCCTGCCACCATGCCCAGCTATTTTTTGTATTTTTAGTAGAGATGGAGTTTCACCATGTTGGACAAGCTGGTCTCAAACTCCTGACCTCGGCTGATCCACCAGCCTCAGCCTCTCAAAGTGCTGGGATTACAGGTGTGAGCCACTGCGCCCTGCCTGTATTCCTTCTTCACAGGGCCTTTGCACATGCCAGTTCCTGCCTCAGGGCTCCTCTCTCCACCCAGTTCCCTCCCACCCCAGAAAGGAATCCTCTGGTTGGCTCTACTTCACCATCAGATCTCAGTTCCAACCCCACCTCCTCAACAAAGCTGCAGGTCCCTTCATTCCAGGGGACGGTCCTTTGTTCCCACAGGCGTGTGAACACCTGTCCCTCATAGCATTTACCTCAATTTGTCACCACACACTCAACTATGGGCCCCTCTCATTCATATCTGCTTTTCCCAGCACACTATAGCTCAGAGCCTTGTCTCTGTTTCATTCAACATACAAATGGCTGGGCGCGGTGGCTTACGCCTGTAATCCCAGCACTATTGGGAGGCTGAGGCAGGCACATCACCTGAGGTCAGGAGTTTGAAACCAGCCTGGCCAACATGGCGAAACCCTGTCTTTACTAAAAATACAAAAATTAGCCGGGCGTGGTGGCAGGAACCTGTAATCCCAGCTATTCAAGAGGCTGAGGCAGGAGAATAGCTTGAACCCAGGAGGTGGAGGTTGCAGTGAGCCAAGATTGCACCACTGCACCCCAGCCTGGGCGACAAGAGCAGGACTCTGTCTAAAAAAAAAAAAAAAAAAACACACGAAATTACGGAACATCTACTCACGCCAGGCTCTGGCTAAATGAGGGGATACTTCAGGGAAGAAGACAGATAAGTCCATGCTCTCAAGTAGAGGTAAAGGAAAAAGTCTAAGATGGAAAGAGTGATGTGACACAGAATACCTGGAAAGGGAGGACTGCCAGAGAAATGGCAGTGGGAAGACCTCTCAGCTGGCACTAAGGCACATAGGCATGGTGCAGAGATGGCACACAAATATTGGCGGCTAGAATGAAGGGATGAACCTCCTGACAGTTAACTCTGTACTACTAGAACTGTTCATCTTCACAAAAACAATGCACTGGCCCAGAGCGGTGGCTCAGGCTTGTAATCCCAGCACTTTGGGAGGCCGAGGCGGCGGATCACGAGGTCAGGAGATCGAGACCAACCAGGCTAACATGGTGAAACCCCGTCTCTACTAAAAATACCAAAAAATTAGCCGGACGTGGTGGCGGGCCCCTGTAGTCCCAGCTACTCGGGAGGCTGAGGCAGGAGAATGGCGTGAACCCGGGAGGCAGAGCTTGCAGTGAGCCGAGATCGCGCCACTGCACTCCAGCCTGGGCGATAGAGCTAGACTCCATCTCAAATAAATAAGTAAATAATAAAAATAGGCCGGGCGCGGTGGCTCAAGCCTGTAATCCCAGCACTTTGGGAGGCCGAGACGGGTGGATCACGAGGTCAGGAGATCGAGACCATCCTGGCTAACACGGTGAAACCCCGTCTCTACTAAAACTACAAAAAACTAGCCCGGCGACGTGGCGGGCGCCTGTAGTCCCAGCTACTCGGGAGGCTGAGGCAGGAGAATGGCGTAAACCCGGGAGGCGGAGCTTGCAGTGAGCTGAGATCCGGCCACAGCACTCCAGCCTGGGTGACAGAGCGAGACTCCGTCTCAAAATAAATAAATAAATAAATAAATAAATAAATAAAAATAAATACAA
>NW_016804726.1:1539191-1543784 GCF_001698545.2 Rhinopithecus bieti
GAGAAGGAGAAGGAAGGAGAAGGAGAAGGAAGGAGAAGGAGAAGGAAGGAGAAGGAGAAGGAAGGAGAAGGAGAAGGAAGGAGAAGAAGGAGAAGGAAGGAGAAGGAGAAGGAAGGAGAAGGAGAAGGAGAAGAAAAAGAAGAGAAAGAAGAAAAAGAAAAGAAGAAAGAAAGAAAGAAGAAAAGTCCAAAACCTTTATGGTAGTTCACATGGCCTTGCAGGATCTGATCATAACCCCTCCTATAGCCCCATCATGCTCTCTCTCCCCAACATTCCAGTCTCATTCGTCTTCACGTGATAGTTAGCATGGGCTAAGAGAATTTGGTAACTTGCCCAAGATCATGTGTTGACAAGTGGTAGAGATGGGCCCCGTCTGAACTTCACTACCCTGCCTTTAAAAACTGGTGAGGTGGCCGGGGGCAGTGGCTCACGCCTGTAATCCCAGCACTTTGGGAGGCTGAGGCGGGTGGATCACGAGGTCAGGAGATCGAGACCATCCTGGCTAACACAGTGAAACCCCGTCTCTACTAAAATGCAAAAAATTAGCCGGGCGTGGCGGCGGGCGCCTGTAGTCCCAGCTACTCGGGAGGCTGAGGCAGGAGAATGGCGGGAACCTGGGAGGCGGAGCTTGCAGTGAGCCAAGATTGCGCCACTGTACTCCAGACTGGGCGACTAAGCAAGACTCTGTCTCAAAAAACAAACAAACAAAAAAAAAAACTGGTGAGGTGTAGATGTATACTGTAGTGTGTTTTAACCAAAATAACAATTTAGGTACTTAAAAAATCTTGGGGTAAATGACAGAGGCACTTGGAAATGTGGTGCCTTAATTTGCTGATTTCACAAGCATAGTGATCTCTTAGTGACACTGGCTGCAGTGATGCTAAATGTGGCCTTCCCTGCATGTGTGTTTTTATTTTTAGGTCTGCTTCTATACGATTTGAGATACTTGAGGACAGGAGCAAATGCTACTTCAGCTCTTTATTCCCACAATCCCCTAACACATTCTTAGGAAGCATTGAGTAAAGGTGTTTAGGAAATTAACATTAATTCTTTCTCTCAAATGCTTCCTCTTTATTCCACTTCCACTGCTATTGCTTTGGTTCAGGCCTTTTTTTTTTTTTTTTTCTTTTGAGACGGAATCTTGCTCTGTCTCCCAGACTGGAGTGCGGTGGTGTGATCTCAGCTCAATGCAACCTCCACTTCCTGGGTTAAAGCGATTCTCCTGCCTCAGCCTCCCAAATAGCTGGGATTACAGGCGCCCACCACCACACCCGGTATTTTTAGTAGAGATAAGGTTTCACCATGTTGGCCAGGCTGGTCTCGAACTCCTGACCTCAGGTGATCCTCCCACCTCGGCCACTCAAAGTGTTGAGATTACAGGCATGAGCCACCATGCCTAGCCAATATCTGGTCATTTAAAAGTATGTGGCAGGGCCGGGCGAGGTGGCTAACGCCTGTAATCCTGCCACTTTGGGAGGCCGAGGCGGGCGGATCACGAGGTCAGGAGATTGAGACTATCCTGGCTAACACGGTGAAACCCTGTCTCTACTAAAAATACAAAAAAAAAAAGTAGCTGGGCATGGTGGCACACGCCTGTGGTTCCAGCTACTTGGGAGACTGAGGCAGGAGAATCATTTGAACCCTGGAGGCAGAGGTTGCAGTGAGCCGAGATTGCGCCACTGCACTCCAGCCTGGCGACAAAGTGAGACTACGTTTCAAAAAAAAAAAAGCGTGTCGTGGCCAGGCGTGTGGCTCAAACCTGTAATCCCAGTACTTTGGGAAGCCAAGGTGGGCGGATCACCTGAGGTCGAGAGTTCAAGACTAGCCTGACCAACATGGAGAAACTCAGTCTCTACTAAAAATACAAAATTACCCGGGCGTGGTGGCGCATTCCTGTAATCCCAGCTACGCGGGAAGGCTGAGGCAGGAGAATCGCTTGAACCTGGGAGCGGAGGTTCCGGTGAGCGGAGATCGCGCCATTGCACTCAAGCCTGGGCAACAATAGCGAAACTCCATCTCGAAAAAAAAAAAAAGTGTGTGGCACCTCCCTCCCCCCACTCTCTCTCGCTCCTCTTTTCCCCATGTGACGTGCCTGCTCCCCCTTTGATTTCCGCCATGATGGGAAGCTTCCCGAGGCATCCCGGGAAGCTGAGCCTGTGCCAGCACCATGCTTGCTGTAAAGCCTGTAGAACCACCAGCCAACTAAACCTGTTTTCTTTCTTTTTTTTTTGAGACGGAGTCTCGCTCTGTTGCCCAGGCTGGAGTGCAGTGGTGCGATCTCGGCTCACTGCAAGCTCCACCTCCCGGGTTCACGCCATTCTCCTGCCTCAGCCTCCCAAGTAGCTGGGACTACAAGGCGCCCACTACCACACCCGGCTAATTTTTTGTATTTTTAGTAGAGACGGGGTTTCACCGTGTTAGCCAGGATGGCCTCGATCTCCTGACCTCGTGATCTGCCCGCCTGGGCCTCCCAAAGTGCTGGGATTACAGGCAGGAGTCACTGCTCCTGGCCAACCTATTTTCTCTATAAATTCACCAGCTCTATCGCCCAGGCTGGAATGCAGTGGCGCTATCAGGGCTCACCGCAACCTCCACCTCCCCGATTCAAGTGATTCTTCTGCCTCAGCCTCCAGAGTAGCTGGCTGGGACTACAAGCGTGCGCCACCATTCCCAGATAATTTTTGTATTTTTAGTAGAGACAAGGTTTTGCCATGTTGGCCAGGCTAGTCTCCAAGTCTTGATGTCAAGTGATCCACCCGCCTTGGCCTCCCAAAGTGCTGGGATTACAGGCTTGAGCCACCGCGCCCGGCCTGACCACCTGTTTTAACCAACCACCACCATCCCCGTACTTCCCTGTTTAATTTTCGCTAGCATTGCCTAGGCTAACATTCCTAGTCTTCCAACATGACATTATTTATTTATTAAGCTATTTTTATTTGTTAGGCTATTTTTTTCCCAACAGGTCTTGCTCTGTTGCCCAGCAGGAGCGCAGTGGCACGATCATAGCTCACTGTGGCCTTGAATTCCTGGATTCAAGGAATCCTCCTGTCTCAACCTCCCCAGTAGATGGAACTATAGGCACTTGTCACCATGCCCAACTATTTTTTATTATTAATTTTGAAACAGAGTCTCACCCTGTCGCCCAGGCTGGAGTGCAGCAGCGTCATCTCCACTAATTTCAACCTCCGTCTCCCAGGTTCAAGCAATTCTTGTGCCCCAGTCACCTGAGTAGCTGGGATTACAGGCATGCACCACCACACCCAGCATTTTTTTTGTATTTTTAGTAGAGATGAGGTTTCACTATGTTGGCAAGGCTAGTCTCAAATTCCTCCCCTCAAATGATCCACCCACCTTGGCCTCCCAAAGTGCTGGGATTACAGGCATGAGCCAGTATGCCCTACCTGCAACTAATTTTTAAACATGTTTTGCAGAGGTGGGAGCTCACTTTGTTGCCCAGGCTGGTCTTGAACTCCTAGCCTCAAGCAGTCTTCCCACTTTGGCCTCCCGAAGTGCTGGGATTACAGGCATGAACCACTGTGCCCAACCTTTATTAAATTGATTGCCTCCTTTCCCCTACTTGACTGTAAGGTCCATGAAGACAGATATTTGGTCTCTTTTGTTCACTGTTACTTCTTCAGTACCTAGAAAGGTGCCAGACACACAATAAGCCCAAGACAAATATTTGTTGGATGATTGAGTGAGTGAATGATGAAAAGATTAGCCCAAAGATACATGTGATCCTGGCGGTAAAAGAATCTGGGTCTAGGCCGGGCACGGTGGCTCATGCCTGTAATCCCAGCATTTTGGGAGGCCGAGGTGTGCGGATCACGAGGTCAGGAGATGCAGACCATCCTGGCTAACACAGTGAAACCCCATCTCTACTAAAAATACAAAAAAATTAGCCGGGTGTGGTGGTGGGCACTGGTAGTCCCAGCTACTGGGGAGGTTGAGGCAGGAAAATGGCATGAATCCGGGAGGTGTAGCTTGCAGTGAGCTGAGATCGTGCCACTGCACTTCAGCCTGGGTGACAGAGCAATATTCCGTCTCAATTTTAAAAAAAGAAAAAAAAAGTATTGGCTCTGAGCTTCCTAACAGCCAAAGCAAAGAGAAAAACATTTTCAGTTACAACTTAGAAACTTGCCAGGTGTACAAATTAGGTTCGGATTTTCTTGATTCTGAACCCTCAGAGGACTTTATAGGTTCTCAAAGAATGGAGGCTCTGAGGAACTGAATGGTGCCCTTGACAGTCTGTCTGAATAGACCCAGGAAAGAATTTTTTCTTTTTTTGGAGATGGAATCTCGCTCTGTCACTAGGCTGGAGTGCTGTGGCGCGATCTTGGCTCACTGCAACCTCCAACTCCCTGGTTCAAGCGATTCTCCTGCCTTAGCCTCCTGAGTAGCTGGGATTACGGGCACGTGCCTCTACACCCGGCTAATTTTTGTATTTTTAGTAGAAACAGGGTTTCACCATGTTGGCTAGGATGGTCTTGATCTCCTGACTTCGTGATCCGCCCACCTTGGCCTCCCAAAGTGCTGGGATTAGACGTGTGAGCCACCGTGCCTGGCCAGGAATGATTTTTATTTGGGTACTTA
>NW_016804726.1:1546884-1559388 GCF_001698545.2 Rhinopithecus bieti
CTTTTTTTTTTTTTTTTTTTGAGACGGAGTCTCGCTCTGTTGCCAGGCTGGAGTACAGTGGCGTGATCTCAGCTCACTACCACCTCCGCCTCCCAGGGTCAAGTGATTCTCCTGCCTCAGCCTCCCGGGTGCTGGGATTGTAGCCACCCACCACCACGCCCAGCTAATTTTATATTTTTAGTAGAGATAGGGTTTCACCATGTTGGCCAGGTTGGTCTTGAACTCCTGACCTCAGGTGACCTACCCACCTCAGCCTCCCAAAGTGTGGGATTACAGGCGTGAGTCACTGCACCCAGGCCCGCCCTGGGCTAGAGCTAGGATTATAGGCATGATCTACCACACACCCACCCGTTTCTTTATAATTTTATCACCCAAAGCTACATTTCTAAACATTAGCTTTGACTTAGTGTTTCTGAAGCCTCTTCATCTACAGATACCCTCTCTTTTTTCCCTTGTAATTTATTTGCTGAAGAGCCAAGATGCTTTGTACTATACACTTATCCACATTCTGGATTTTGCTGATTGCCTTTTTAAAAAAATTAATTAGGTGGGGCACAGTGGCTCATGTCTGTAATCTGTAACTTTGGGAGAACAAGGCAGGTGGATCATTTAAGGTCAGGAGTTCGAGACCAGCCTCGTCAACATGGTGAAACCCCATCTCTACTGAAAATACAAACATTAGGCCAGGTGCGGTGATTCACACCTGTAATCCCAGCACCTTGGGAGGCCGAGGCAGGTAGATCACGAGGTCAGGAGATAGAGACCATCCTGGCTAACACGGTGAAACCCCATCTCTATTAAAAATACAAACATTAGGCCGAGGGCAGGTTGGTGTGTTTGAAAAACATGGGTCCGCCGTGCGCGGTGGCTCATGCCTGTAATCCCAGCACTTTGGGAGGCCGAAGTGGGTGGATTGCCTGAGGTCAGGAGTTCCAGACCAGTCTGGCCAACATGGTGAAACCCCATCTCTGCTAAAAATACAAAAAAAGTAGCCAGATGTGGTGGCATGCTCCTGTAATCCCAGCTACTCAGGAGGCTGAAGCAGGGGAATTACTTGAACCAGTGGGCTGGAGGTTGCAGTGAGCCGAAATCGCACTACTGCACTCCAGCCTGGGCAACAGAGCGAGACTCCGTCTAAAAAAAAAAAAAGAAAAACATGGGTCCGGAGATCAGGCCTGGGGCTTCTGCTCCATCACTCCTCCACTTCTGAGCCGCGTGACTCAGTGGAGCCCCATGAGCTCTCTGAGCTGTTTCCTCATCCCACTGAACCCGACAGAGCTCTCAGAAGAAACAGGCGAGGGGCTGGGCGCCGTGGCTAATGCCTGTAATTCCAGCACTTTGAGAGGCCGAGGCAGGTGGATCACCTGAGGTCAGGAGTACAAGACCAGCCTGGCCCACATGGCAAAACCTCGTCTCCACTAAAAATACAAAAATTAGCCAGGTGTGGTGGCACACACCTGTAGTCCCAGCTACTCAGGAAGCTGTGGCAGGGGAGTAGCTTGAACCCGGGAGGCGAAGGTTGCAGTGAGCTGAGACCGCACCATTGCACTCCAGCCTGGGTAACAAGAGTGAAACTCTGTCTCATTAAAAAAAAAAAAAAGTCCAGGCGTGGTGGTTCAAGCCTGTAATCCTGGCACTTTGGGAGGCTGAGGCAGGCGGATCACAAGGTCAGGAGATCAAGACCATCCTGGCTAACACGGTGAAACCCCATCTCTACTAAAAATAAAAAGAAAAAAAAAATTAGCAGGGCATGGTGGCAGGCGCCTGTAGCCCCAGCTACTCAGGAGGCTGAGGCAGAGAATGGCGTGAACTCCAGAGGCGGAGGGAGCTTGCAGTGGAGTCCGGTGAACAAGCCACTGCACTCCAAGCGCTGGGTGACAGAGCAACGAAGAGAGGGAGAGGGGAAAGGGGAGAGGGAGGGGGAGAGGGAGAGGGGAGAGGGGAGAGGGGAGAGGGAGATAAGGGGTTGTCTGTGAGGGCCCTTTGAAAGATATTATTGCTGGAGGAGACGAAGGCAAAGAAGAACGAAGAGAGGATGTTATCCCAGCACTTTGGGAGGCCAAGGCAGGAGGATTGCTTGATGCCAGCAGTTTGAGACTAGCCTGGGCAACATAGTGAGACCCCATCTCTATAAAAATTTTTTGAAAAATTAGCCAGGTATGGTGGTGCACCCATGTAGTCTCAGCTACTCACGAGGCTGAGGCGGGAGGATCATTTGAGCCCGGGAGTCAGAAGCTGCAGTGAGCTGTGATTGCACCACTGCCTTCCAGCCTGGGTAACAAAGCAAGGCCTGTTTCAAAAGAGAAAAAATAAATAAATAAAAAGGAGGAAAGAGAGAATTTAAAGAGGAAGGGAGGCTCCTCTGGATAAAGCTCTCAGATGGGAGTGTGAAATAAAATCAGAACCCTGGCCAGGTGCGGTGGCTCACGGCTGTAATCCCAGCACTTTGGGAGGCTGAGGTGGGTGGATCACAAGATCAGGAGATCGAGACATTCTGGCTAACATGGTGAAACCCTGTCTCTACTAAAAAATACAAAAAATTAGCCGGGTGTGGTGGCGTGTGCCTGTAGTCCCAGCTACTTGGGAGGCTGAGGCAGGAGAATGGCGTAAACCCGGGAGGCGGAGCTTGCAGTGAGCCGAGATCCGGCCACTGCACTCCAGCCTGGGCGACAGAGTGAGACCCCGTCTCAAAAAAAAAAAAAAAAAAAAAATCAGAACCTCCCCAGGTAACCACAGGTAGCATTTCTCAACAGTCTCTCTTGCAGAACCAGAAACCTAGACTGTCTGAGCCTGATTGTCCTGAGAGGTTCTGGAAGGGCAGGGGCGTCTGGTGACATTGGGTGGTCCTGGGTTCCGGTGCCCCTCTAGCCAGTTGGAAGAATATAGGCAAGTCAAGTTCCTCCTCCTCCCTGAACCCCTAATTCTTCATCAGTAAAGTAGGGATGACAAAAATAAATTATTAAATCGTTGTGAGGTTTCAATGAGGGCAAAGCTTGCTGCCTGACACAGAGCAAGCCCTTGTGGCGCCTTAGCTATTTGTAATAGTTGCTTGTGTTTTTCTCTGTGGTTTCCCTTTTAACTCCCACCTCCTTTTTATTTTAAAAAGACTCCTTTTGAAAATGCCAGCCTGCCTCAGTAGTACCAGGAGACACCAGGGAAAGGCTTCCTTCTTTCCAAGCCGAGGCTGAGAAGGAACAGGAAGAAGGAAGAGAAGCCCCTTTGTGGAGGCCTCCTCCAGCCGGCCCTGGGTTTAGGAACATTACACACTCAACCACCTCCAAAGGCCCTCAGGGGCTGGCCCAAGGTCACACAGCTTGACAGTGAAGAGCACTTCAAAGCCAGGGCGTGTGGTGTAGAACAGGCTGGGCGCCTGGATTCAATCAGCCCTCTTTTCTTCTCTACTCAGAGCCTCCCAGGCTGTGGGGTATGCACCTGTGCACCTTCAATCCGATCACTTCCTTGGGGTCCTCCTCAATGCAACTCTGTGGAAATATTACAAGGGGTAGACGGAGATGAGCCATGTCAGTGTCTGTACTAGCAGAGGGCAGGACCACTGAGCGTCCGGAGGGGAGATGAGTGTCCGGGCGTCCCTGGGAACCTGGCTTGTCTTGACCGCTCTGGGGGGCTCCTCTTGGCTCTGACCTCCATTCTCCCAGTCTTACCCCCACTCATGCCCACCCACCCCGAGGGGCCCCCAGTGTGCACTCACACACTCACACTCACCACCCCACTTGCTCTCTAATTACCAGGATCGTGGTGCTGTCTCAGGTTCTTCCTCCCCAGCATTCCTCAGCAGCTGCCTTCACTGGGCAGGGCAAATTATACCGTGGCCCAGCCATAAAAGCCACTTTCCAAAAAAAGAAGCTTTAGGGCCCCTGAGAGACGCAGCTGAACCTCTCACCTGGCAGTGCCTGACTCAGGAGGTGATGTCTGGGCTATAAGCGACAGAGCCTGGTGTCCCTTTAAGCAGGGAGTACAAATTCTCATCCCTCCCTCCTGCTCTCCCTGACGTCAGCTGGAAGGCGTGTGAGTGAGTGAGGGGCCGAGGTACCGCCCGCGCGAGCACACACACACACCACACACACACACACACACACACACGCACATCTTCCAGACCCATCCCCTGCCCGCCAGCTCCACGAGCCAGAGAGAAGCAGAGCGCAGACGCCGCGGGAGGCAGTGCCTGGACCCCGGCTGCCCAGTAGAGGTGAGGGGCTAGATGGGGCCTGAGGACACTGTGCTGGAAACTGTGGCTTTGGCCAGGCCGAAGGAGAGAGGTACAATGTGAAGGTGGGGGCTGTATGAGCCCAGTTCAGCTTACAGATAGTGTGTTGGGGGTATAGAGGATCCCACCTGTCTCTCCTTCCCTCCTTCTCTCCCCATGACCCCCAAATGAGGTGAGGCTGTGTGGCTCCCGTGGGAGCATGCCTGTGTCTGTGTCTGTGTCTGGGACCTGCGTCTGGCTCAGGAGGCAGAGAGCGTCAGATACCTGCCAAGCCGCAGCCTCCTGTCTGGGAAGCAGCAGGAGAGAGGACCTCCTTGACCGGAGAAATCCCAGCGCCACTTCCAGATGCTGAAAGCAGAGTGCAGCAGGGACCCTCGCTGGTCTTTCCTCTGGAATGTGGGGCTGGGGCTGGGAAGGGACCGGCTGGGACAGGCAGACAGTTGGACCTGGAGCAGTTATCTTATCCTGACTCTATTTATTCCCCCGTGTGATGGGGATAATTGTGTTAGTTAGCTTGGAGAGGTGGCTCCGTGTGGTTATTCTCTTCCCCCCGGGTACCACCCCACCCTGAGCCCTTGCTTCTTGCCTGCCTGCTGGTTTGCTCTGACCTCCACCCTTGCCAGGGTACAGCCTCCGGAGGGCAGGGGTGATAAGCTAGGGCCTGCTAGGCCACCCCTGTCATGGGATACAGGGATTTAGGGTGGCCTTGGCTGGTGCCAAGCCCCTGAATGGCCTGACCCTGGCACAAGGAGTCCAGGCGGAGATAAGGGGTGACACTGGCACCCACAAGGAGACAGCAGGTTCCTGCCAAGCCGCCAGCCTGCAGGCTCTTCCCAGGGAGAGGGGAGGGGGACACAGAGCGAGAACAATAATAAATACAGAGTGTGAACTGCTGCATCCACTGGGGCTGGGGGAGGGGAGGAGGAAGTGTGCCCGGCGGGGGGTGGGCAAACTCTCTGAGAGCCTGGCATCATGCCGCCTGGCTGTGATCCGGCAGGGGCCTCTCCCTGGGAAAGGGGGTCTCCAGCTTTCTGGGAGATGGGGAACTGGTTTCCCAAACCTCACTCCATCCCAGAGTCCTCTGGGCCCTCCAAATTCTGAATGTTTCCTCCTCCCAGTTTTGCCCCGCCCCCCCATTTCCTTGAAGTATTCTCCAAAAATGTCTGTTTTCCGTGTGTGCCCATGTTGACCCATCCTCACCCCTCCAGAAAAAAAAAAAGACAGGTATAGACAGGAACTGCCTGCCTGGTGGCCTGGGAAAAGCCAAAGGACAGTTTTGGCCGCAGATGGCTCTCCCAGGCTTGGAGAGACATGGCTAGGCAATGTTCGTGGATGCGCAGAGGGATTCCCTGAGGGGGACCTGGGGACACTCTTGGATGGCTGGTGGGGAGGGGACACCTGCCAGCCAGTCTGGAGTAGTGCCCCCCAGGGTGGCACCCAGCAGAGGGCGCTCAGGACCTGGCTGAGCCGGTCATGTCCACAGTCACAACTGGGGCAGCTGGGACCTTTGTAGGAATGGGGCTTGGGGCGGTTCAGACCTTTGTCCATGCTGAGCAGCAAATTGGGAGGCTAAAAGTAGTAAGGAGCTCTTCTGCCCCACAGCCGGCAAAATGACACTCCTGGGCTGGGGGACTAGCATGGCACACCAGAAAGCTTTAGGGTCACACTGACTTGAGTTCAAGTTCAGACGCTGTATGTATGACTTTGACCAGCCTATTCCTATCTCTAGGAGGTCTCAAAATGGGAAAGTGACTTGCTAGGGTCGCACAGCCAAGCACAGGTGGGACTGGGGTGCGAACTTGGTTCTCCCAGTGCTGTCCTGGTTTCCCCACCACAACCCAAGTCAAAGAAGCCCAAAGACCTTAACCACAGCAGTTCCCCAGGGCAGCCTGGGCATGTGATGAGGAGGACTACAGGGTCTCTTAAATAATTAAGCTCAAGTATTGGCTGGGACGGCCCCCATGCACAGACGCAGGCACACAGGCTGTGTGGGGGAAGGAACCAGGTTTAATCAGGTCACCTCAGGCTGCAAGAGCAGCTCAGGCACAGATGTATTTTAAGGAGCATCTGGGAGGCTGGGGGAGGGGGAGGAGCCAAGGAAGTGTCAGCTCCTGCCCGAGGTCCTGAGTTTGTTTTCTCACCCTCCCGGGGCCCACCATGCACAAGCCCCCAGTGTTCGGGAAGCCCTTCCAGCGTCATCCCTGTGTTCCCCGTCCTTTCTATTTTTAAGCAACTGCACCCATTCCTCCCATCTGCTCCCCTGTGATGGGGACTTGGGGCTGGGACATTTTATTGGGGAGTTGTTTTAAGCTTAGCAGAGTTGGTGAGTGACTCACCCAAGGTCATGGTCTGAGTCAGCCCAAAGCCAGAAATAAAAGCCCGAGTCCTGGCTCCCCAGGAATTCCACACCCCACTCCTCCTTCTCCAGGGGAGGGTGGGCGCCGCCCTCAAGGAATGGCTGGTCTTCACCTCCCCAGACATCTCCAGAGGGCAGACATGCTGCATCTGACCTGCTGTGTGAGCTCAGTGAGCCTCTTCACCTATCTGAGCCTCAGTTTACTCTTCAGAAGAATGGGTGTACTAATGGTAGTTACTGCATGGGGTTCTTATGAAGACAAAATGAAAAAATGGGGCAAAGGGTTTGGCACATGGTCAGTATCAGTAGATCACTAGATGGTGGCTGAGGCTCACATCAGGACTTCCCATGCTGCTTTTTTAAAATTATTATTATTTTTGAGACAGAGTCTCGCTCTGTTGCCCAGGCTGGAGTGCAGTGGCACGATCTCAGCTCACTGCAAGTTCCACCTCCCAGGTTCACGCCATTCTCCTGTCTCAGCCTCCCGAGTAGCTGGGACTACAGGTCCATGTTAGCCAGGATGGTCTCCATCTCCTGACCTCGTGATCTGCCTGTCTCGGCCTCCCAAAGTGCTGGGAATACAGGTGTGAGCCACCACTCCTGGCCCCCATGCTGCATTTTAATAATCTGTGTCTGTTCCCCCAACTGGACTGGGGCGCTTTAAGGACAGTTGTCGCCCTCATGTTTGTTGTTCTGGTGCCTGCAGTCAGTTTGATTTCATTTACGTATGTGTTTTTGAAAACCTCGGAGGAGAGTTGGCCTGACTTTCTTTAGTCATCTAGACCAGCGATGATTCACGTAGCTGAAGACAAAGGTGAGGTCCAGAGAGGGGCAGGTGCCTGCCCCAGGTCACACAGCACTGAGTGGCTGAGCAGGCTGCCTTTCCCTGATCTGCCCAGACTGAGAGGACTCATGGTCAAGAGAAGACCATACAGTCAGGCGCGGTGGCTCACGCTTGTAATCCCAGCACTTTGGGAGGCCAAGGGGGTGGATCACCTGATGTTGGAGTTCGAGACCAGCCTGGCCAATATGGTGAAACTCTGTCTCTACTAAAAATACAATAATTAGCTGGGCGTGGTGGCAAGTGCCTGTGATCCCAGCTACTTGGGAGGCTGAGGCAGGAGAATCACTTGAACCTGGAAGGTGGAGGTTTCAGTGAGCTAGAGCTGAGATCGCGCGCCACTGCACTCCAGGCCTGGGTGACAGAGTGATACTTGGTCCTCGCAAAAAAAAAAACAAAAAAAAAAAGGATGGGTGTCGGTGGCTTAACCACCTTTAATCCCCAGGCACTTTGGGAGGCTGAGGTGGGTGGATCACGAGGTCAGGAGTTCAAGACCAGCCTGGCCCAACATGGTAAAACCCTCTCTATTAAAAATAGAAAAATTGGGCGGGCGCGGTGGCTCAAGGCCTGTAATCCCAGCACTTGGAGGCCGAGACGGGCGGATCACAAGGTCAGGAGATCCGAGACCACATCCCTGGCTAACCTGCGTGAAACCCCGTCCTCTACTAAAAAAAAAAAAAAAAAACTAAGCCCGGGCAAGGTGGCGGGGGCCTATAGTCCCAAGCTACTCCGGGAGGCCTGAGACAGGAGAATGGCGTGAACGCCGAAAGGCGGAGCCCTTGCAGTGAGCTGAAATCCGGCCCACTGCACCCCAGCTTGGGCCCCGAGCACAGGTGAGACTCCGTCTCAAAAAAAAAAAAAAAAAAAAAAAAAAAAAAACGAAAATTAGGCAGGTGTGGTGGTACACGCCTGTAATCCTAGCTACTCAGGAGGCTAAGAAAGGAGAATTGCTTGACTGCTTGAACCCAGGAGGTGGATGTTGCAGTGAGCTGAGATCGTGCCACTGCACTCCAGCCTGGGTGATGGAGTAAGACTCCATCTCAAAAAAAAAAAAAAAAAAAAGGACCATGGCCAGGCACAGTGACTCACACTGTAATCCTAGCACTTAGGGAGACTGAGGCTGCAGTGAGCCATGATCATGCCACTGCACTCCAGCCTGGGTGACAAAGTGACAGCCTGTCTCAAAAAAGAAAAAAATAAGAGAGGACCATGATAGCCATTTCCTGCCCCATTCTCCATCTTTTTGGGGGAGCTGAGAATTGGAGCAGAGCCCCAGCATGGGTTGTGGTTCATCTGCCAAGAAGGCTGAGTCACCACCCAGAGTGCCCCATGACACTGCATCCAGCCTCAGGTTATCTCCAAACAGCCTGACATTTGTGTTTACTTCTAGGCCCCTTTGTCTGCAGTCAGTCATTTGGGTCTGGCCTTCTGCAGGGAAATGAAGATGAGCTTTGCTCAGAGCCCAAACGCAGGGCCGGGGGACACGGGGATGCCCACTCACCGGGGGGCCTTTGACACAGCTCTGTGGCTCCTCCCGACAACCTGGGTAGGATGTTACGATGAGCCCTATTTGACAGAAGAGGGAACTGAGGCACGAAAACGGAGAGTTGGCCGGGCGCAGTGGCTCATGCCTGAAATCCCAGCACTTTGGGAGGCCAAGGTGGGTGGATCACCTGCAGTCAGGAGTTCGAGACCAGTCTGGCCAACATGGTGAAACCCCATCTCTGATTAAAAAAAAAAAAAAAAGAGGCCGGGCGCAGTGGCTCAGGCCTGTAATCCCAGCACTTTGGGAAGCTGAGGTGGGTGGATCATGAGGTCGGGAAATTGAGACCCTCCTGCCAACATGGTGAAACCCTATCTGTACTAAAATACAAAAAATTAGCTGGGCATGGTGGTACGCACCTGTAGTCCTAGCTACTCAGGAGGCTGAGGCAGAGGAATCGCTTGAACCCTGCAGGCAGAGGTTGCAGTGAGCCAAGATCGCGGCACTGCACTCCAGCCTGTCGACAGAGCAAGACTCCGTCTAAAAAAAAAAAAAAAAACAAAAATTAGCTGGGTGGGGTGGTGGGTGCCTGTAATCCCAGTCAGCTACTTGGGAGGCTGAGGCAGGAGAATCCCTTGAACCCGGGAGGCAGAGGTTGCAGTGAGCCGAGATTGTGCCACTGCACTCCAGCCTGAGGGACAGAGCGAGACTCCGTCTCAAAAAAAAAAAAAAGGGAGGGTCACAAAACTGGGTTGCAGTGGAGCCAGGATTTCAATTCAGGCAGTCTGGGTCTCAGGCTGCCCTCTTACCCGACTGCTGGTTCTGAAGGGCATTATTCCTGGCAGGAGATGGCCCCAGAAGGACACATGAAACCCCCCTGGAGCTGGCCTTTAGCTCTGTTTGAGTGGAAACAAATGTTCCAGAAATATATCAGTTTCTCTGCTCTTGGGGGAGTTTATTTTCCCATTTAGTTTCTCAGGGAAAGTTCTTTTGGAAAAACTCCAGCCTCATCTTGGCTGAACCAGGAACAGAATTTATATTCACGGGAAAAGCACTGGTTTACCGTTAGACAGAGCTGGGGCTCTGTCACCTGCTGTGTGACTTATGGGCAAGTCACTCAACCTCTCTGAGCCTCAGCTATCTCATCTGTAAAATGGAAAGATTGCCATTTCGCTTCTATAGGGTAACTGGGAGGCTGAAACGTAGAAAATAATTTCTGTAAAGACTTTTGCACAGTACATGGCATTCAGCCAATGAAAGCCTCATTTTCACTTGCCCTCTTTGGCAGCAATGCTCTGGAGAGGGGGTCTGAACTGGAGGGTTGCTCCGTATCTCCCTGTTCCCTTCTCTCTGGTCTCTCGGGCTGCTGGGTGTTGTACAGCTCCCCCAAGCCCAGGCCCTGGCAGGGCCCAGAGAGGGAAAGGCCCTGTACCACGTCACACAGCAGGTCAATAGCAATGCAGGGCCTGGACACAGGACTCCTGCCTTCCCACTCGAAGGACCCAGATGATGCTAATTCAAATTCTGGCTCAGACTTTGATTGCTGTGTGTCTTTGAGTAAGTGATTTAACCTCTTTGAGCCTTGGTTTTCTTGTCTGCAAAGTAGGGTAATAATAGCACCAGCCTTTAAGAGCTGTTGCAGGAATTAAATAAAACAAGAGACTGTGGAGCTGTGAGGGGTGGGCGATCCTTAGGGAAGAAAAGAGGATGAAAATGAATGGTGGGCTTGGCCCAGCTCAGCTGGGTCTCTCCTTCCCTGACTCCCTCTTCCCTCAACACCCAATTCCTCAGCCCTGTCTGGGAGGGGCAGGCTCTCGCCCAGTGCCTACTCAGTGCTTTCCACATCCCACCTCAATTCTCATTTCATCCTCAAAAGAACCCTTGGAGGAGAGTCTTTTCTCTCTCCAACCCCCCCGCTTTTTTTTTTTGAGACAGGGTCTTGCTTTGTTGCCCAGGCTGTAGTGGAGTAGCTTGATTACCACTCACTGCAGCCTCGACCTCCTGGGCTCAAGCAGTCCTCCCACCTTAGCCTCCTGAGTAGCTGGGACCACAAGCATGCACCACTACACCCAACTAATTTTTTTTTTTAAGACAGTGTCTCACTTTGTCCCCCAGGCTGCACTGCAAAGGTGCGATTTCAGCTCACTGTAGCCTTGACCTCCTGGGTTCAAGCGATCCTGCTGCCTCAGATGCCCAGGTAGCTGGAACTATGGGTGTGCCACCACCGTGCCCAGCTAATTTTTGTATTTTTTGTAGACACGAGCTTTCACCATGTTGCCCCAGCTGGTTTTAAGCTCCTGGGCTTAAACGATCCTCCCGCCTTGGCCTCCGAAAGTGCTGGGATTATTTGCGTGAGCCACCTTGCTGGTTGGAGGAGGGATTCATGTGATCCCCATTTCCCAGATAAGGAAACTGAGGCTGCAATGGGGGACAGGGGAGAAGCCTGTTCTCTCTGCCTTGTGGAAGCTGCCTGTCTCCTGCCCTGAGGCGGACTCGCTGCCTCCTCTTGGTCCTGTCTTTGCTGTGTCTCCTCTCCCTCCCTTCTGCTCTCTGGTCTGTCTGCCACCTGAGAGCCCATCGTGGGGAGGCTGCCCTCGACCCTGGCCCAGAATCATTAGTGGGTCCTTCCCCCATCTCTGTTGCCCACTTAGCATGAGGCCCTGGAGCCGCGTGGTCACTTGGGTGGGAGGCCTGGCTGTCCAGACCCAGCTCAGCTGCGTCTCCCTGGTAACCATCATGAGCTGTAGCTCCCCCTCTCTATCCTCCTCTTCCCTCCCTGCCCCTCTATGGCCTTCCAGCACTGGCTGTCACTGCCAAGCACAATACCAGGTCTGGGAAAACTACAATTTGGAGACCAGGCCCGCCGTGCTCCCTAGAGGGAGGGAGGCAGGGACTCTGTTCCCATCGCCTGCCACCCCTCGCCCAGGTGGGGCAGGTGGCACTCTAGGAGTTCACTGCAGGGCATCTGGTGCTTCCCAGCTGTGTCATCTTGGGTAACTTTGCTGCCCCGTCTTCTTTTTTTGGTAACAGCTTTACTGAGATATCGTTCACATACCATAAAATTCACCTGCTTAAGGCGTTCAGTTCAGTTGTTTTTAGTACATTCACAGAATTGTGCAGCCATCACCACAGCCAATTATAGAACATTTTCATTCCCCAAAAAGAAACGTTCTACCCATCGGCAGCCCTCCCCTCTCCCTCCTCCCCAGCCCTGGTGACCACCAGTCGACTCCCTGTCTATGAGGATTTGCCTCAGAGACGGTATCATGCCCTCTGTGTTTTTTCAGGACTGGCTTCTTCTCTGTGACCTTGCAAACATTCTAGCATAATGTGTGCAGGGTTCATCTAGGGTATAGCATGAATCAGTATTTCTTCTTTTTCTTATGGCCAAGTGCTAGTCTACCATATGGCTAGACCATACTTTATTTTTTATTTTTATTATTTTTTTTGAGACGGAGTCTTGCTCTGTTGCCCAGGTTGGAGTGCAGTGGCGCAATCTCAGCTCACTGCAAGATCCGCCTCCCAGGTTCACGCCATTCTCCTACCTCAGCCTCCCGAGTAGCTGGGACTACAGGCGCTCGCCACCATGCCTGGCTAAT
>NW_016804726.1:1562753-1594286 GCF_001698545.2 Rhinopithecus bieti
TGTCCGTCCATCCATCCATCCATCCACCCATCCATCCATCCACCCATCCATCCACCCACCTGTCCATCCATCCATCCATCCATCCATCCATCCATCCATCCATCCCACAAAGATTTACTGAGCTCCGGACCAGGGGGATCCAGGGATAAGACAAAGCCCCAGCCCACAAGCTGCTTACAATCTAGAGGGAACTTGTTCGCCATCCATTACCACCCAGCAGGGTTAGGAGTGAGGACCCAGCACGGGGTACCAGAGGAGATGATGATCTGGTTGGGTTTGGAAGATGTATCAGGTGAAGAAGGGAGCTGGCGATTCTGGGCAGATGGCACAGCGTGGGCAAAACCCAAGACACAGAGTTAACCTTTGGAGAGGGGTGGGCAGGGGGGACAAAGAGTAGCCCTGGGCCTTTGGGGTAGGTCACCAATGAGGTGGCATGGGGGAGTAATAAGGGTCCATATGGGGGAGGCCAAAGGATCTTTTGGGAAGGACAGGGTCTCGCTCTGTCACCCAGGCTGGAGTACAGTGGTGCAGTCATGACTCACTGCAGCCTCAACTTCCTGGGCTTAAGCGATCCTCCCACCTCAGCCTCCTGAGTACCTGGGACTACTGGCGCATGTCACCACCCCCAGCTAATTTTTTAAAAAATATTTTGGGCCAGACACGGTGGCTCATGCCTGTAATCCCAGCATTTTTGGAGGTTGAGGCGGGTGGATCAGTTGAGGCCAGGAGATCAAGGCACTCTGGCCAACATGGCCAAACACTGCAAAACCCCGTCTCTACTCAAAATGCCAAAACTTATCTGGGCGTGGTGGTGGGTGCCTGTAATCCTAGCTACTCAGGAGGCTGAGGCATGAGAATCACTTGAACCCGGGAGGTGGAGGTTGCAGTGAGCTGAGATTGTGCCCCTGCGCTCCAGCCTGGGTGACAGAGCGAGACTCTGTCTCAAAAAAAAAAAAAAAATTTTTTTTTTTGTAGAGATGGGAGTCTCCCTATGTCGCCCAGGCTGGTCTCAAACTCCTAGGCCCAAGTGATCCTCCTGCTTCAGCGTCCCAAAGCGCTGGGATGACAGGTGTGAGCCACTGTGCCCGGCCTCATTATCATTGAATGGGGATGACTTTGTGGTTTCTGGCCTGGGGCAAGTTTCTCGCAGCCCTGAGGCAGGCTCAGCAGAAAGGGCCCAGAACAGCTGTAGGGGTCCGGGGAGGAGTTCCTAAGGCCACAGCTGCAATCCCACTACCCTATCTCCAGGACAGCCCGGGCCTCAGCTGGCCCCGTGTTCAAGGGCGTCTGTAAGCAGTTCTCACGCTCACAGGGCCATGGCTTCATCACCCCTGAGAACGGGTCCGAGGACATCTTCGTACATGTGTCTGAGTGAGTCCCCTCCACCTCTGTTCTTGGCCCCTGCCCTAGTGTCCCTAACGGTGCCTCAAAAATATCTCTCCAGGCCTCTCCCGTCCCTGGCTGAGGTCTGTATTCATGGCACCTTTTCTGTCCTCTGAGTAGGGACTGAGGGTGTGTTGGGGGAGGAGGGCTGTGGCCAGATGGGGAGTGGGCATGCAGACCCCAGAAGCCTGGGAGCCAGCAGCTGGGCCCTGGATCCCATTCCAGCATCATGGTGGTCTGAGAGGGCTAGGCCAGCTCCTGAGCCTCTTGGCCTGGAAAGGGCCTTCAGGTGGATGGGCCAGGAGGTAGAGATGGATGTCATGCCTAGACCTGGCCCCACCCACTCCTAATGCCAGGAGGACTGGGTGGAGGTCACTGAGCTTCTCAGCTTTAGGGACCTCCCTGTGCCCTTTCACATCTCAGTCCTCAAGGGACCCAGAAAGGGAGGTACAGTTTATGAATCCCATTTTATTTATTTATTTATTTTTTGAGACGGAGTCTCGCTCTGTTGCCCAGGCTGGAGTGCAGTGGCACAATCTCAGCTCAGTGCAACCTCTACTTCCTGGGTTCAAGTGATTCTCCCCCCTCAGCCTCCCAAGTAGCTGGAATTACAGGTGTCAGCCACCACGCCCAGCTAACTTTTTTATTTTTTTTTATTTTTTATTTATTTATTTATTTTTTTTTTGAGACGGAGTCTCCGCTCTGTCTCGCCCGGGCCTGGAGTGCGGTGGACGGATCTCAGCTCAGCTTGCAAGCTGCCGCCTTCCCAAGGTTCACAAAGCCATTCCTCCTGCCTCAGCTCCCCAAGTAGCTGGGACATCAGGCGCCGCCTTCGTCGCCCGGCTAGTTTTTTTGTATTCTTTTAGTAGAGACGGAGTTTCACCGTGGTTGCCCAGGGTGGTCTTCGATCTCGCTGACGTCGTGATCCGCTCCGTCCGGCCTCCCAAAGTGCTGGGATTTAACAGCTTGAAGCCACCGCGCCCAGGAACTTTTTTATTTTTAGTAAAGACAGGGTTTCGCCATGTTGGCCAGGCTGGTGTCAAACTCCTGACTCAGGTGATCCGCTCGCCTCGGGCTCCCAAACTGTTGGGATTACAGGCGTGAGCCACTGTGCTTGGCCATGAGTCCCATTTTACAGATTCGAGAGCTGAGGTTCTGAGAAGCAAGACCTGGCCAGGCCTCCTGACCTAGGGAGGCCTAGGGCCAGGCTGCCCCCGAGGCCAGGCCGCAGGACTTTCCAGGGCATAGGGCCTGCCACTGGGCTAACACCCCTCTTCCTGCCCGCCAGCATCGAGGGGGAGTACGTGCCGGTGGAGGGCGATGAGGTGACCTACAAGATGTGCCCTATCCCGCCCAAGAACCAGAAGTTCCAGGCCGTGGAGGTGGTGCTCACTCAGCTGGCCCCCCACACTCCCCACGAGACGTGGTCTGGCCAGGTCGTGGGCTCCTAGGCTGGGTGGCTCACAGGCCAGCTGGCCGGGGGGGTGGGGAGCCACACAGGGTGAACGGGCAGCAGCCAGCTCCATGCCCCACTGCCCTGGCTGATCAGTCCTTCGGTGGCCTCAGTGTGCACGTCTGTCTGTCTGTCCGTCTGTGCTTGTGGCTGTGAGCGTGTGCCTCCACCCACCCCATGACCCGTGACTACTGTGCGAGCTGGAAAGGAAGTGGGTGGAGGGCGAGGCCACCAGACCTGGCTTTTCGCTGTCCACTGCCTTTCTCCTCCCTTCCCTGCCGCAGACACGCAGGACCCGCTCGCCCTCCTACCCACCTCGCTGCTCACCTCCTACCCATGGTGACTGAGCCTCGAGAGCCTGTGCTGGGCTCACTCCCTGGCCTCTGCCCCTGAGCTGTCCCATGTCAGTCCACAGTTCTCTGTGCTACTTACATCTCCCTCCCTTGGCTGAGGTCCCCCGCCACCACCTAGACCCTTTCCTCAGAAGCCTGGCCGGTGGGTGCTTTTGGGGAGCCTCCCAGCCTCTGGCAGGGGAGGAGGACAAATACAGAGGCACACAGGCCCCTCACTGCTGAGGCCAGCCTTCCTTCCTGCTCTGCTCTCAGTGCACTAGAGAGGCAGGAAGAGGGGCCTGAGGGCGGAAGGGGTTTGGGGCTCCCATTTCGCCGGCCAGTCCCTCCTCCTCAGCCTGGCAGTGGCTCTGGGCTCCTTCCCCTGGGCTGTACTGAGCTGAGCCCAGGGGTTTGCAGAGGGTGGGGGTCCATCTCTCCAGCTTGGCTGCAGCCCTCCTTTACCCTGACTCACAAGCACTACTGATGCTCTGGGCCACGCCCGGCTGACAGCTGCTGAGGTTGCCGCAATGGACGGACACACATCCATCAGGCAGGGCCGGGCCAGGGCACCCACAAGGAGGGCCCTCAGCCTGGTAGACTGGCCCTGCGGCCCCCACGTCAAACCCTCTTCCCAAAGACCTGACAGACCAGCGGCTGAGGTGTGGCTCTTGCTTTTATCGTGTCCATCCCTGAAGATGTATGACTGTCGCTGTCACCTGGAATCCTTTTGGGGCCAAGATGTGTGTGCACTTGGGGTCATGGCCATTCACTCCCATACAGGGGTGAGGGTGGCCTGGCCCGGGAGGCCAGGAAGGAGGGCCCTGTCTGCCTCCACCTCTGGGCGCACCCCCTACCTACCACCCTCCCTTCTAGAGAGCACATCACCTGACTGGGGAGAAGTGGGGCCATGGTTCAAGGGAGGGCCGACCAGGGGTGGGACCCTTATGAGACCCAGTCTGTGAGTAAAACTGGGGGCTCAAATGCCCAGGATGAGGGGATCAGTGACTGTCTAGGAGGATCCCTGGCCTTGTAGGTGCCCCAAGACCCCAGGGTAGAGATCAGCCGGGATGCCTGCATCGCAACCCTGCCCCCAGGGCCCATCACATAAAATCTGGGAGCCCAGAGCTGCTGAGGTATGCTGGTCAGCTCCCCTAAAATGGGCACGGCCCAGCCTGTCCCATGAGGAACAAAGGCCCCGGCCCCCTTGAGAGAGGGCTTGTTAGTGAGGGATGACTCCTGGGGGCCCCAAGGCTCCCCTCCTGTAGGGAGGCCACCTTTTAAGGTACCACTATCAGTCAGGATGTGGTGGCATCAGCCCTGGGGCCACCTGGGTAGCAGGGGGTCAGCAGCTCTCCTCCCCACTCACAGGCTTTGCAGTGCCCATTTGGAATTCCTCCCAAGACCCCTGGCCACCCAGACCCCCCCATTCTTCCTAACACTGGCAATAAACCCTCAACTGTGACCCACCGTGGCCTAAAGCTGCCTCTGTGTCAGTGTCCCCAAGGAAGGGGCTGGGGGTGGACACACCAAACCAGCTCTTCTCTGGGGCTTCAATGGCCCCGTCCTCAACTGGATTAGGGACTTCCTTTGTGACCTGGGCCAAGTCCCTGCCCTCTCTGTGCTGTTTACTCATTGGCAAAGTAGTGGCTGTGACGGCATGTGACTAGGGCCAATTATCCAATCAGACACAACTGACACCTACTTTGTTCTGGGAAATTTAATACTGTGACAAAGTTCTCTAAAATAGGCACCTGTGCCACCACACCCCACCATCCAGGGAATAGGCACCTGTGCCACCATACCCCACCATCCAGGGAATAGGCGCCTACATCACCACACTCCACCGTCCAGGGAATAGACGCCTACGCCACCGTACCCCACCGTCCAAGGAATAGGCACCTGTGCCACCACACCCCACCGTCCAGGGAATAGACGCCTATGTCACCACACCCCACCGTCCAGTGAATAGGTGCCTACGCCACCGTACCCCACCGTCCAGGGAAAAGGCACCTATGCCACCACACCCCACCGTCCAGGGAATAGGTGCCTACGCCACCACACCCCACCGTCCAGGGAACAGGCACAGGTCCTGTGCCACCACACCCCACCGTCCAGGGAATAGGCGCCTGCGCCACCACCCCACCGTCCAGGGAATAGGCACAGGTCCTGCGCCACCACCCCACCGTCCAGGGAATAGGTGCCTACATCACCATACCCCACCGTCCAGGACAGGCAGCCAGGACAGGCAGGCAGGGCAGGCTAGACCTCGTACTGACACTTGTGCACGCCTTCTCCTGGCGCAGAAACCTGTTCTGTACCGAAATACAAGCAGCAGCTATGGCCTCGGCCTCCAGGTGGAGCATAGGGAACACTCTGGGCTCTGGGAGGACGGAGCCAGTGCCACTAGGAGCTGACTGGCTAGGGACGGTTGTCCACACAGACTCTGGCCCCATTTGGGTGGGCCTTGCAGCAGGCGTCCTGGGCCAGAGGAGGGGCCCTGGCATCTATCCAACACCAGGACCCCTCTTTAGGCCTAGGCCAAACTCTTCAGAAGCCACGACGCACAGATGTGGGCCCTGGTCACGCCTCATGGGCTGTCTCTGGGAAGAAAATCTCCCGGCATCGCTGCACTGTGTCCTGTGGAGACACCACGCTGTGGCCAACAGTCCGGGGGTCAGCAAAGATCTCAAAGTCGTTCCCACCCTGCACACAGAGGACGGGCAGAGGAGGCATAATTAGGCGGAGTCCCTCTCCACGTTGACTGCTACGGACCTGCCCCTCTCCTGCCCTGTCAGAACTGGCAGGAAGCCCACCTTCTCACTCCTGTCAGACCTGCCCTGACTTGCTGTGTGATGTAGAACAAGTGCCCAGCCCTCCGGGGGCCCCAGCCTTCCGATCTGTGTAACGGGGCTGGTGAGCAATGGTTGTTCTCCAGGAGCCCCCGCCAAGAGGTCTGTTGTGTTGCCCCGTGTTCTGGCCTTGACCTGGGTGATTTGTGTTGGAGAAGCCACCAGACCTAGCTTCTCGCTGTCCACTGTGTTGGGGGAAACCTGGGGTGGACCACACTCACAGGGCTGGTCTCGTTCCCAAAGAAGTGGATGGTGTCGAAGCTGTCCTGGTCCAGGCTATCCAGGCAGTAGCGCTTGTCCCAGCCCTCGGGGAAGACGTCAAAGCTGATCATGCCTCCTGTGGGCAGGGGTGGGGACTGTTATTCCCTGCTGGGAGGGGCAGACAAGGCTAACAGAAGGGCTGCTTGTTCATTCACTCATTCAGCAACCCTTGGGGATTGGGACACGGGGCAGGAACAGGACACGGGACAGACTTAGGATCCTCAAGGAAGTTATGACACAGGTTGGAGAACAAACAAGACTACAAAGTGGGTGGGGGAAGCTCATCCAGCCAGGGTGGTCAGGGGAGACCTCTGAGGAGGTGGCAATGAGCTGGGACCTGAGGCACAAAGTACAGCCCCTGAGACAGAGAACAAAGTACAGCCCCTGAGGCAGGGAAGAAGATGAGTGTCCCAGCAAGGGAGGAGGCTGGCAGAGGCAGGGCGAGGACGGGCAGGCCCTGGGCATCACGTGGAAAGGGAGGAAGAGCCTAGGGAGGGCTTTGGGCAGAGGCACACTATGACTCCAGCTCCAGCCTCTCCGGCCACTGGGGAACAGGTGAGGTGGCAGAGAGGAGCCCGGTTGCGTCAGGTCAGTTGGAGGCTGGGATAAGCTGCTGGCAGTGGAGGTGTGAGCACCAATGGGATTCCAGAGGCAGGGCCCGGGGACTTCTAGGAGTTTGGACTTGGGAAGGGGCGGGGGAGAGCATTCAAGGGAGAGGCTCCGGTTTTTGGCCTGAGAAACTGGATGGGCATAGGGCATTTACCACTGAGGTGTGAGGTGGGGAAAACTGGGGGCCAGTAAACACTGAGCCCCTTTCTGCATCAGGCTCAGCCACCCCCTCTGCCCTGAGTGGGGGAGGGGCTCCTAAAGCTACTAGGGGCCACAGCCTGGTCTTGGGAAGGGCGGAAGGTTCGAGGAGGGGCCCTGTACCAGGCCTCCCAAGCCCTCTGCAGGGTGGACGTACCTCGGGAGAACCTCAGCCCTTTGCCAGCAAACTCTGTTTTCAGGGCTTCCACGAACTTCTCCCGGATCTTCTCTTTCTGCAGAGGGGAGAGGGGGCGGATGGCAGCTCAGAGAACCTGCTGTGTGCCAGGCCCCAGCTGGGCACACAGTCCATGTGAGCGTGCTGAGTCTTCTAGGTGGGTAGGATCCCCAACTGTGCGGATGAGGAAACTGAGGCTCAGAGAGGGGTCGTGCTTTGGTCAAGGTCACCTAGCCTTGGTGGCAGAGCCAGGGCCCAAATCCAGAAGGGATGGGGCTGCCAGTGATGCTGTGGGCTGGGTCTTCCGAAAGGGTCCTCAGAGGAGAGATACGAGGAGGAAGGGCGAGGAGACGGGGCAGTCTGGATCCCACATCAGTGTCCACCTCAGGGCAGGGCTCGATCCTGTTAGCTGTGCCCAGCTCAACAAAGCAAATACTCAGAAATGAGTGTGGGAGCTGAGAGCAGGGGAACTGTGAGGAGTTGGCTGTGGGCATTCAGAAAGGGCAGCAGGATGCCAGGCATGGCACAGCACCCACCGTGCAAAGACGTGGCTGGGCTGGGGGACTCGGTAGTGCCCAGGCTGGCTCCGCCCCTCTGAGCAGGAACTCTGGCAGCAGCAAACATGGAGCAGGGGGACATTCCCCAGCCAGCCCCCAGCATCTCCATTTCAGAGGGCCACAAAGGGCAGTGGCTATGCCCAGCCTGAGGGACAGCTAAACACCTAAACCAGCCAGCAGGACATTCAGTTGACAGATGGTCTCAAGACCAGGCTGGGAAGTCTGACCACATCCTGGGGGACCAAGAGGCACTGAAGATTTTGGAGCACAGGAGTGGGGTGGTTGGTATGACCCTGTAGTCAGAACTGGGTAGAACTGGGGTGGAAAGGCAGGCAGTGGTCAGCAGCGTGGAGCCTGGAGAAGTGGCCCAGGGAGGATGTCAGATATAAAGCCAGACACCTCCCAGACTGAGATCTGAAGGCAGGTAGCCAGGCTTGGCTACTGTACTCCTCAGCTGTGTGACCATGGGCAAGTCACCTGACCTCTCTGAGCCTATTTCCTGAACTAAAGGATGGAGAAGTAATGAATGACCCCTGCCTGCTTCCCTCTCATGGAAAAGCAGAGATAAGGGATGTGAGCCCCCTGCCAGCCTTGGCCTGGCTTTCCAGCAGGTAGGTGGGCCCCAGGGAGGCCAGAGTCGCCACCAGCGGCCACTCTGTAGACCCAGGGCTACCGCTGAGAGTGTCCCAAGCTGTGAAGAAATGTTTCCCCATAGCCGAGGCTGGCTGCACCTCCCGTCTCTGGAGAACAAGGCTGGTCACTGGACAGCCCCACGTGCAAGGCCAGCCTCGGCAGGGACCGGCACTGTGACCTCGAGCTGGTTACTCACTCTCTGGCCTCAGTGTCCTCATCTACGGAAGGGAAGTACTCATCCCCACTTGAGGGTTCTGGAAGACAATCTGGGTCAAGCATTTACACCAGCTCTGGGCCGGGGCAGGGCACACGGATCAGGAAGGTTCATGCCCCTCCAGTGCCAGAAGGGGGCAAACAAGAGCCAAAAATACTTGAGAAGGACCAGGGCTCGGGGTGGGGAGTTAGTGTGTGGCTCCCCAACCCCATGCCAGGCGTGGTCCATGCGCCACCTCATCCAGTCCTCATGACAGGCCATGGGATGGGAACTATTACCCCTACCTTACACATAAGCAAACTGAGGCACACAGTAATAAAGCTGCTTTTCCAGGTTACGAGGCAAATGGGTAGAGCTGGGACTGGGAACCTGGGTGGACAGGAAGGGATCACCTCTCAGCACGTGTGTGTGGGGGAGTGGTTCTTTGCCAATGACCAATTGTAACTACTCCAACAAAAAAAGTCCCCGTGGCTGGGCGCAGTGGCTCACGTCTGTAATCCCAGCACTTTGGGAGGCCAAGGTGGGCGGATCACTTGAGGCCAGGGTTTGAGACCAGCCTGAACATGGCAAAACCCTGTCCTTACTAAAAAATACAAAAATTAGGCCAGTGCAGTGGCTCATGCCTGTAATCCCAGCACTTTGGGAGGGTGAGGAGGGCGGATCACAAGGTTAAGAGATCAAGACCATCCTGGCCAGCATGGCGAAACCCTGTCTCTACTAAAAGTACAAAAATTAGCTGGGTGTGGTAGCTCACGCCTGTAGTCCCAGCTACTCAGGAGGCTGAGGCAGAAGAATTGCTTGAACCCAGGAGGCGGAGGTTGCAGTGAGCCGAGATTGTCCCACAGCACTCCAGTCTGGGTGACAGAGCGAGACTCCGTCTCCAAAAAGAAAAAAAGGGTATTTCTTTGCGAGGTGCAGTGGTTCACACCTATAATCCTGGTGCTTTGGGAGGCTGAGGCAGAAGGCCCACTTGAGGCTAGGAGTTCAAAACTGGCCTGGGAGACACAGTGAGATCCCATCCCTACAAAAAATTTTAAATTTTAAAAATTAGCCTGGCATGGAGCAATGCACCTGTGGTCCCAGCTACTCAGGAGGCTGAGGTGTGAGGATCGCTTGAGCCTGAGAGATTGAGGCCGCAGTGAGCTAGGACTAGATCACTGCACTCCAGGCTGGGCAACAGAGTTAAGACCCTATCTCAAAATCAACAATAATGACAAAAAGTATGCCGTGTGCCAGGCATAGGAGATCCAGAGGAGAACAAGCTGCAGAAATCCCTGCCCTGATGGAGCTTACAGTTCTGGGACAGGGACAGACAGTAATTCGGGTTTTAAAAGTAGATGGTGGAAGTTGTCCAAGGCTGCTTGGGGAGAAATAAGGTAGGGGAAGGAGCAGGAAGTGCAGCAGTGGATGCGATACTCTGGGAGGCCCCACTGGGAAAAGGACAGGAAAGGTGATTTGAAGGAGAGGAGGGACGAGCTGGGCCTGAGAGAAGTGCGCTCTGGCAGAGGCACAGCACTCTAGAATCAGCCAAGAGGCCATAGCTGGAGCAGAGGGCAGGGAGAGCCACCAAACAGGTCAGAAAATGACAGAACGATGCGGACGGACCAGCGTGGAAAGGTTTGGATGGGTGGATCACTCCATCGCCGAGAGGGAGGGAGGCGGTGGGGAGAAAAGCAAAATGCACATCAAGATTCAGCAGGGGCAGCACAGGCAGAGGTGAGAGGACCTTGGTGTGTTCCAGGAATAGAAAGTGGAACTTGAAGGGCACAGAGAGGAGACAAGGAGAGCCGGAGCCAGGCAGAGCCCTCAGGGCTTGAGGCACCATAGCAGGGGGCCAGAACATCATCCAGCTGGCAACGAGGAGGCAAGGAAGGATAGTAAGTGAGGGAGCAGGGTTGGGGGGTGAATGCAGCTGACGCATTTGAAAGGTTCTAATGGGCCGGGCGCGGTTGCTCACACCTGTAATCCCAGCACTTTCGGAGGCCCAGGCAGGTGGATCACCTTAGGTCAGGAGTTCAAGACCAGCCTGGGCAACGTGGTAAAACCCTGTCTCTACTAAAAAAGTACAAAATTAGCTGGGTGTGGTGGTGCACACCTGTAATCCCAGCTACTTGGGAGGCTGAGGCAGAAGAATCGCTTGAACACGGGAGGTGGGAGTTGCAGTGAGCCGAGATCATGCCACTGTACTTCAGGCTGGGTGACAGAATGAGACTCTTATCTCCCTCCCCCCGCCAAAAAAAAAAAAGAAAGGTTCTCAGTGGCATCGCTGGAGAGCAGGCTGGCAGGGTTATGCAGCGGGTAGGGAGGGACAGAGAGGAAAGTTGGGGAAACCTGGGGCGGGGGAAAGCGGTAATCTAGAGTGGGGTCTCAGTTCTGCAGATGAACAGATTTGACACTGACTCGAGAGGCTGATGAAATAGGAGTTGTTGAACCCAATGTGGGTGGGAAGGAAATGATGTTCCCAGGTGTTGGCCTGGCTCAGTGGGTGGCTGCTGGTGCTGGTCACCTAGGAAGGGGGACCAGCAGTGTTGGAAAGATGCACGTGTGTCTACAACAATGGCACACGGTAGGTGCCTGAAAGGGTATCAGTTAAATCAGAACACATCACCCCAGTCTATTTTACCAATGAGAAAATAAAGGCTCAGATAAATTGAGTGACTGAGGCCCTACAGGCCTAAGGTTGCATAGCTAGTGGTACCTTGTCCAGTTCGGAGAACTCGATCCTTTCCTCCAGGGTGCAGCTCCGGCCGATGGGCGAGATGTTCAGCATGCCATTCCGGAACTCGATGAAGGTTCCACTGGTGGTGAGGGAGGGCGGGGAGCCAGAGAGAACCAGAACAGCCCTGAATTCAAATCTAGCCCCACCTGGGACCCCAGCCTCCTAGGACTTCAAAGGGGAAAATAATCCACACTCCCCGCAAAAAATCAGGGGCCCAAGTATCTCCAGGCTCCCTCTAAGGGACCCACACTTCTCCTCCCTCAGGCCCCAGGTTCTGGAGACCAGGCTGGTGGGACCTCACCGCTTCTTGGGCAGCCTGAGCAGGGCCATGTAGCTGAGGCAGAAGTTGATCAAGTCCTGCAGCAGCTCCTCCCCCAGGTGGTTCTGGATGGTCTGGCCGAAGAACACAGGGCTCTGAGCGTGGCCTAGGCTGCCTGACCCTGAGACAGGCACAGTGTCTCTCCCCCAGCCCAGGACAGAAGGCACCCTTGGACTGCTCCACTATGGAAAAGCGGGGTGCCCCTGGCTAAGCCCTGGGGGACACTGACCTGCTTGGAGAGCAGTCGTCCGTGCTTATACTGCACTGTCCCGTTCTCAGCAAACACATAATCAAACTTCTCAATGACTTCGGGGTCACATAGAGGACAGGAGGAAGAAAGACTGTGAGACCAGGTCTGTGACCCCACAGGCAAGTAAAGAGACAGGAAGCCCACACCCTTGGTTTCGTATTCAAAGGCCATTTGTTCAATCTGAGGCTGCAACCTGCTTCTCCAGCCTTTCTCCCTCTGCAGTTTGGTTTTCTTCCAGAGAAGCCAGTCACACCTGTGGGCCTCTGCACACAGGCATCCATGCAGGTCCTTCTGTCAGGACCGCCCTTCTCTGGCTTCCCTGCCACTCATCCTCCCAGATCCAGCTTCCTCCTCTGGAAGCCATGCAGTACTCTCTGGCAGAGGGCATCATTTACACTCTGTGCTCCCCTGCCCCTCTGCAGATGAGCTTCCTTCTGCTCTACAGCTGCCATCGCACTGGGTTCTCAAGGCTGGCTGCATGGGAGAGTTGGAGGTTTCAGCTCTAGCTGCCAGGAGAAGCAGCTGGAGTGGGTGGGAGGTGGGAGGCACAGGGAGCACAGCCCAGAGGCTGTTGCGGGGTCTGGGTGGCACGTGGTTACCTAGACTATGAAGGCATGGTGGAGATGGAGACAGAGGGGACAGGGAGATATTTTGGGGTCTGCTGATGGAATAAACAAGAGGTGAGGAAAAGGAAAAATTCGAGGAAGTTTCTGGCTTGAGGAACTGGAGGCACCCACTTCGACTGGTCTGAGACCAGGAGCTCTGAGGTCCAATCAATTTTCTGGATAACTTCAGAGTCGTCCTCTGTTAAATGGGATGATCACGCCTACTCTAAAGTCTGATTGTGGGGATTAAATGCAATGGAGTAACATTAACACATGATCATTTTTGACAAATGGTAGCCATCATTGGTTCTGCCCCTTTTTTTTTTTTTATGGAAGCAGAGCCTCACTCTGTCACCCAGGCTGGAGTGTAGTGGCCCGATCTTGGCTCACTGCAACCTCCACCACCCAGGTTCAAGTGATTCTCCTGCCTCAGCCTCCTGAGTAGCTGGGATTGCAGGCACGTGCAACCACACTCAGCTAATTTTTTGTATTTTTAGTAGAGACGGGGTTTCACCATGTTGGCCAGGCTGGTCTTGAACTCCTGATCTCAAGTAATCCACCTGCCTCGGCCTCCCAAAGTGCTGGGATTATAGGCGTGAGCCACCATGGCGGCCAGTTCAGCCCATTTTAAAGATGAGGAAATCAAGACTCAGCAGGCAGAAATGAGAATGTAAACTGCATAAGGGCAGGTTTTGCTTGCTTTGTCCCAGCTATTTCTCTAGGGCCTGGCACAATCCCTGGCAATAGGAGGTGCTCAAGTGTTTGTCACATCAGTGAGGGAACTATCTGGCTGCTCTCTCTCTACTTCTGCCCCACAGAAGCAGGATCAGCTCTTTGAAGACGCCCAGGAATCTCTCAAATTCCCCACTCCCTCTACCCCCAGTCTCACTCTTACCTTCATCCCCGTCACCCAGCTGCTCAGCGATCTTAGAGTAGTCAGAGCCGCCCACCACACCGATCTGCACTCTACTTCGCAGCTTCTGCAGGAAGGCGGCCACCTCAGGGTCAATTTTCTATGGGGGGAGAGGGGAAGCATAGCATTCTGGCTTTCAGCATGTCTGGGATCTCCACTTAGCCCTCACTTAGTGCTCAGAACCCAGGGAGCCCACGTTCTAGCTGGATCTGAAGCAGTACAAAGCTCAGACACCAAAAATTAGACAGGTTGGGCACCATGGCTCAGGTCTGTAATCCCAACACTTTGAGAGGCCACGGCAGAAAGATCGCTTGACCCAGCAGTTTGAGACTAGAGCCTAGGCAGCAAAGGGAGATATCATCTCTATGAAAAAAAAAAAAAATTTTTTTTTCTTGGAGATGAACTTTTGCTCTGTCGCCCAGGCTGGAGTGCAGTGGTGTGATCCCGGCTCACTGCAACCTCTATCTCCCATGTTCAAGTGATTCTCCTGCCTCAGCCTCCTGAGTAGCCGAGACTACAGTTGCCCGACACCACACTCAGCTAATTTTTGTATTTTTAGTAAAGACGGGGTTTCGGCCGTGCGTGGTGGCTCAAGCCTGTAATCCCAGCACTTTTGGGAGGCCCGAGACGGGTGGATCCGAGGTCAGGAGACGAGATATCCTGGCTAACACGGTAAAAGCCCGTCTCTACTAAAAAATACAAAAACTAGCCGGGTGAGGTGGCGGGCACCTGTATGTCCCAAGCTACCTCCAGAGGCTGAGGCAGGAGAATGGCGTAAACCCGGGAGGCGAGCTTGCAGTGAGCGAGATCCGGCCACTGCCTCCAGCCGGGTGACAGAGTGAGACTCCGTCTCAAAAAAAAAAAAAAAAAAAGAAAGACGGGGTTTCACTATGTTGGCCAGGGTGGTCTTGAACTCTTGACCTCATGTGATCTGCCCCCCTCGGCCTCCCAAAGTGCTGGGATTACAGGCACGAGCCAGTGCGCCTGGTCTTTTTTTTTTTTTCTGTGGTGGAGTCTGGCTCTGTCACCCAGGCTGAAGTACAGTGGTGTGAACTCGGCTCACTGAAACCTCTGCCCAGGCTGGAATAAGATGGCCCAATCTCAGCTCACTGCAACTTCTGCCTCCTGGGTTCAAGCGATTCTCCTGACAGGCGCCTGCCACCAGGCTCAGCTAATTTTTTTATTTTTTTATTTTTTTAGTGGAGACAGGGTTTTGCCATGTTGGCCAGGTTGGTCTTGAACTCCTCACATCAGGTGATCCACCCGCCTGGGCCTCCCAAAGTGCTGGGATTACAGGCATGAACCACTGCGCCCAGCCCATGCCTGGATGATTTTTAAAAATTTTCGATCGGGCGCGGTGGCTCATGCCTGTAATCCCAGCACTTTGGGAAGCCCAGGCGGGTGGATCACCTGAAGTCAGGAGTTCGAGATCTGCCCAGCCAACCTGGCAAAACCCTGTCTCTACTAAAAGTTAAAAAATTAGCTGCGCGCAGTGGTAGGTGCTCGTAATCCCAGCTACTCAGGAGGCTGAGGCAAGAGAATCACTTGAACCTGGGAGGTTGAGGTTGCAGTGAGCCGACATCATGCCACTGCACTCTAGCCTGGGGGACAAGAACAAGACTTTGTCTCCAAAAAAAAAAAAATTAGCCAGGCATGGTGGCACTCGCCTGTAGTCCCAGCTACTCCAGAAGCTGAGGCGGGACAATCACTTGAGCCCAGGAGTTCGAGGCTGCAGTGAGCTGTGATGGCACCACTGCACTCCAGACTAGCTGACAAAGTGAGACCCTGTCTCTAACAACAACAAAATAGCATCACATTCAAGTTGATTCTTGAGGAGCCAAAGAACAACAACAACAAAAATAGCCCCACAAAACAATGTTTAATATTTGCTCTGGGCAAACAGATCCAGTTAAAGGCCTGGAGGGAAGCCACACCACAGTAACCACATTACCTTGGGGACGAGGGCCAGGCCTGGGATCCTGGTGTAGTCAGAGGGGACTTTACTTTTCTCTGTTATGTTTTCATTCTTTACCAGGAGAGTGTAATCATGAATATGTGTACAATTAAAAATTAACTTTCAAAAGGCACTAAACACACAGGCTGGCCCGGAGACAAATTAATAGGCTGTTCTTATTCAGGTTGTTATGTTTGTGGAACAAAAGATCAGAGGGAGGGGTCAGAACTGCGCCTAGGCCCTGCCACCTTTGTTCCAGTTCTTTTATTTATTTATTTGTTTGTTTGAGATGGAGTTTCACTCTTGTTGCCCAGGCTGGAGTGCAATGGCACAATCTTGGCTCACTGCAACCTCTACTCCTGGGTTCAATCGATTCTCCTGCCTCTGCCTCCTGAGTAGCTGGGACTACGGGCAGGCACATGCCACCACGCCCAGCTATTTTTTTTTTTTTTTTTTTGGAGACAGAGTCTTGCTGTCGCCCAGGCTGGACTGCAATGGCACATTCTCGGTTCACTGCAACCTCTGTCTCTCTGGTTCAAGCGATTCTCCTGCCTCAGCCTCCTGAGCAGCTGGGATTACAGGTGCATGCCACCATGCCTGGCTAATTTTTTGTATTTTTAGTAGAGACGGGGTTTCACCATATTGGTCAGGCTGGTCTTGAACTCCTGACATTGTGATCTGTCCGCCTCAGCCTCCCAAAGTGCTGGGATTACAGGCATGAGTCACTGAACCCAGCCTCATTTTTGTATTTTTAGTAGAGACAGAGTTTCACCATGTTGGCCAGGCTGGTTTCGAATTCCTGACCTCAGGTGATCCGCCCACCTCGGCCTCCCAAAGTGCTGGGATTACAGGCGTCAGACACTGCAACCGGCCCACCTTCGCTCCAGTCCTGCCATCTTCCTCCCGGACCCACCCCTGCAGGAAGGCAGAGCGGGCTGGTCCTTCCTTGGGCCCCCAGGGCCCAAGCCAGGGTAATTTCACCACAGAGGATGGGGAGGGGCATTTGGGACCTAAGAGAGGAGGCTAAGACCTGGGTTCCCATCAGCCACTGCCCAGTGAAGCCCATCCCACTGTTCCCCCACGCTAGGAGACCTGTCGGTTGGTCTTTGAGGCCCCCAGACTGGAAGGTGGGTTACCCACAGGGAGGGCACGAATGAAACCTGCTTACTGATGCATCCAGCTGGTGAGGGGGCTTTTGGGGACTCACTCACAATGCAACCCAGTGGGAGAAAAACTGAGCAGAGGTAAGAGGCTCAACACAGCGAGTCTTTAGAAGAAAACCACACTTACCCTCACTATACTATGCCTCAGTGTCCTCACAGCAAACAGACTAGGCCTGAAGCCTCTCACCTATGGGTGGGTAGAGCCCATAAACGAATTCGAAAAGCAGCCCTCTCTGCCCCACGACTAGGGGTGGAAGGTAAAGTGGATGATAGGGCTTCAGAAACTAGACCCAGTCCCAGGCCTGCAAAGGTCGGGGTGGGAAGACTCTGAGACCCCCTGTCTCCCACCAGATGGTGACTGACACTTGGCTGCGTGCTTGTGTGCCTGGAACCCCGGTTCAGAAGCCAGCTCTGACTACTGGTGCGTCGTAGGGCTGAACTAGGGTGGGATCCCCAGCTCAGGAGGCTGGGGCCTCCGGGAGCCAGGCCCTAGGGGCATGTGAAAGCATCTGGGGACGGAGGGAGCTAGGCCTCTGATCGCAGCCTCTTCCCTCCAGTACTGGATCCTACCCTAACACTCCCAAGCAGAACACAGGCAGGGACGCTGCGGGGGCAGTGACGTGGAGGGCCAGGTCCCCTCACTCCCGGTGAGTGGCCCCGGATGTCAGGGGGCCGGGTACTGCTGCATGCTACACTTGGTCCCGGTGTGTCCACGGTCACTCTCCTGCAGATCCCACACTCAGCCTCGGGGGTGTCCGCGTGACACTCCCGGCGGGAGCTTCCAAACTTCAGGGTCCTACCTGGCGAGCCGGCGTGAGGGTCCCGTCCACGTCAAACAGGCAGAGGACCCGCTCCTTCCTGCGGGCTCCCTGGGCGGTGACTGCCATGGCTGCAGCTCCACGCGCGGGGCGGAGTCTGGAAGATGCAGCCGCAGAAGCAGCGCAGGGATAAGATTCGACAGAGCGGGGCTTTAGGGGGCGGGGACAGCAGACGCCTGATTGCGCCGAAGGGGCGTGGTCTCGGCGGACCGAAGCGGGGGCGGGGCCTGAGCTGATCCTGTTTGCTCCTGGAAGAGGCGGGCGAGGCATAGGGCGGAGCGCAGCCCTCCAGGTTCGACTGGAGTCCTCCAAACAAGACGGAGGCGGGGCCTGAGCCTGGGCCCGGCAGGAAGTGAGAGGGTGAACCCGGAAGACAGGGGAGGGGCCAGAATTGGCGGGTTGATAGTGATTGCAACGGGCCAATTAAGGGGCTGGGTCGGGCGGGGCCTCCACCGTACTGTGTAGTCCCTAGTGGGCCAGGCGGGACTAAGAGAGCCGAGGTCGCTCTCCACTCTCACAAGATTTGTGGTTATCTCTTTGCCTTACAAATTTTGAGCTGTAGGAAATCTGAGCCGGGCGCGGTGGCTCATGCCTGTAATCTCAGCAGTTTGGGAGGCCGAGGCGGGCAGATCACCTGAGGTCGCGAGTTCGAGACCAACCTGACCAACATGGAGAAACCCCGTCTCTACTAAAAATACAAAATTAGCCCGGCTTGGTGGTGCATGCCTGTAATCCCAGCTACTCAGGAGGCTGAGGCAGGAGAATCGCTTGATTCCAAAGAAGCCAGAGGTTGCTTTGAGCCGGGAAGCAGAGGTGGCGGTGAGCCAAGATCGCGCCATTGCACTCCAGCCTGGGCAACAACAGTGAAACTCTGCCAAAAAAAAAAAACAGGAAAGAAGAGATGAGAGAGGAGGGAGAGAAAGAAAAGAAAAGAAAGAAGAGGGGAGGGAGGGGAGGGGAGGAGAGAGGAAAGAAAAGATCTCCTGAAGGCCTTTGTTCGGGCTTTGGACTTTGCCAAATTGCCTTCCCCAAGATCCAGCTCTCAGGGTCCACCTCCTTGGAGACCTTCCCAGATTCTTCCTTTTTTTTTTTTTTTTTTTGGGAAAGAGTCTCACCCTGCCCAGGCTGGGGGGCAGTGGTGGGATCTCTGCTCACTGCAACTTCCACCTCCCAGGTTCAAGCGATTCTCATGCCTCAGCCTCCCGAGTAGCTGGGACTACAGGCGTGTGCCACCAGCCCAGCTAATTTTGTATTTTACTTATTTTGTTTTATTTTATTTTTTTTTTGAGACAGGACCTTACTTGTTTATTTATTTATTTATTTATTTTTGAGACTGGGTCTCACTCTGTTACCCAGGCTGGAGTGCAGTGGCACTATCTTGGCTCACTGCAACCTCTGCCTCCCGGGTTCAAGCGATTCTCCTGCCTCAGCCTCCCGAGTAGCTGAAACTATAGATGTGCCAACACACCCGGCTAATTTTTTTTTTTTTTTTTTTTTTTTTCTGAGATGGAGTTTCGCTCTTATTGCCCAGGCTGGAGTGCAGTGGTGCAATTTCAGCTTACCACAACCTCTGCCTCCCGAGTAGCTGGGATTACAGGCATGCACTACCACGCCCGGCTAATTTTATATTTTTAGTAGAGATGGCGTTTCATCATGTTAGCCAGGCTGGTCTCCAACTCCTGACCTCAGGTGATCTGCCCGCCTCAGCCTCCCAAAGTGCTGGGAATGCAAGCGTGAGTTACCGGGCCCAACCAACCTTCCCAGATTATATTCACAATTATTTAACCATTGCATTGACTTTGGAGTCAGTTCCAGGTTGTCTTCCCGGCTCCACCACTATGGGACCTTGGACAAGTCACTTCACCTCTCAGAAGCTTTGTGTCTTCACCTATAAAATGGGATGAACACCACCTACTTTGTAGGGTTGTTTTTCACATGAAAATAAATAACAGGCCGGGCGCAGTGGCTCGCGCCTGTAATCCCAACACTTTGGGAGGCCGGGATGGGCAGATCACCTGCGGTCAGGAGTTTGAGACAAGCCTGGCCAACATGGGGAAACCCCACCTGTACTAAAAATACAAAAATTAGCCGGGCATGGTGGCAGGCGCCTGCAATCCCAGCTACTTGGGAGGCTGAGGCGGGAGAATTGCTTGAATGTGGAAGGCAGTGGTTGCAGTAAGCTGAGATGCCACTGCACTCCAGCCTGGGAGACAGAGCAAGACTCCACCTCATACAAACAAACTAACTAAATAAATAATAACTGTAGAGTTGGATGCGGTGGCTCACACCTGTAATTCTAGTACTTTGGGAGGCCAAGGTGGGTGGACTGTTTGAGCCCAGGCGGTCAAGATCAGCGTGGGCAACATGGCAAAACCCTGTCTCTACTAAAAATACAAAAAATTAGCCGGGCATGGTGATGGGCACCTGTGGTCCCAGCTATGCAAGAGGCTGAGGTAGGAGAATCACCTGAGCCCAGGAAGTTGAGGCTGCAATGAACCAGATATTCCCACTGCACTCCAGCTTTGGTGACAGGAGTGAGACCCTGTCTCAAGAGAAAAAAAAAAAAAAAGGTGCAGATCATATGAGCCGGCAATTCAACTTTTAGAAAACAGGAAAAGGAGGCCAGGCGCGGTGGCTCACGCCTGTAATCCCAGCACTTTGGGAGGCCGAGATGGGCAGATCACGAGGTCAGGAGATCGAGACCATCTGGCTAACATGGTGAAATCCCATCTCTACTAAAAATACAAAAAATTAGCCAGGCGTGGTGGCAGGCGCCTGTAGTCCCAGCTCCTTGGGAGGCTGAGGCAGGAGAATGACATGAACCCAGGAGGCAGAGCTTGCAGTGAGCCGAGATCCGGCTACTGCACTCCAGCCTGGGCGACAGATCGAGACTCTGTCTCAAAAAAAAAAAAAAAAAAAAGCAAGAAAATAGAAAAGGAAAATACATGGAATTGTTTAAATGAACTAAGACCCATCTAGAAGACGAAATGCTATGAAGCCATGAAAATCTGCATTGTTTGTGTGCGTGTGCATGGGTGTGTGTGTGTGAGAACAGGGTCTATCTTATCAAGGCTGCTCTCAAACTCCTGGCCTCAAATGGTCCTCACGACTCAGCCTCCCAGAGTGTTGGGATTACAGGCGTGACCCACCGCACCAGGCCCCCATACACAATTCTTGTTTTTCTGACTGGGTAGCTATGGTCTCCTGGAGAGATCACTGGAGTTGGAATCAGGAGAACTGCAGTTTGGTCCTGGCTAAGTATAAGGACTTGGGCAGGTCACCTTTCCTCACTGGGCTTCAGTTTATTTCTAATGAGGATATAAACCCCACCTGATAGAACTATGACAGGTAAGATAGTAAGAACTGATGCTGGCCAGGCGCGGTGGCTCACGTCTGTAATCCCAGCACTTTGGCATGCCAAGGCAGCGGACCACGAGGTCAGGAGTTCAAGACCAGCCTAACTAACATGGTGAAACCCCGTCTCTACTAAAAATACAAAAATTAGCTGGGCGTGGTGGTACACGCTTGTAATCCCAGCCAGTCAGGTGGCTGAGGCAGGAGAATCACTTGAACCCAGAGGTTGCAGTGAGCCAAGATCACACCACTGCACACTCCAGCCTGGGCGACTGAGTGAGACTCTGTGTCAAAAAAAAAAAAAAAAAAAAAAAAAAACAAAACTGATGCTTATTAATCCTCTACTATGGGCTGACCACTATACAGGACACTTGACCAGGTTATCTTCACTTCCTGGCAGGAGTCTGCTATGAAGGTAAGACCCTGGGCTCTTCTGGGCCAGATGTGTGGCTGAAGTTTGGAGGTTAGTGACTTTCATGTTTGGTTTGGGTGTTTCACTTACTTTTCCCAACACATCTCTGAAGAGAGTACCCTTATACTCAATTTCCAGAGGTAGGTACTGACATCAGAGAGGTGCAGTGGCTTCCCTAGGGTCACACAGCACAGTCAAGATTCCTCCTCAATCCTGTCTTGCCAAAACCCAGGCTTTTCCCTGGCTCCTGGCTATTGGTAGGAAGCCATGTGTCAACATGTCCGAGTACTGGAGCTGTCAATGCTCTTTTTCTGTACCTGGTATGTGACTTGTTGTATATGGGTGCTCTAGGCCCAAGGGGCAGCCTCTGTGTAGTGGGGTTTACAGGCAGGCTGACAATTCCTGGAGCTCTCCTCCCACTAGTGACTTTGGGCAGATCCGTCCTACTCCCTGAGGTTGTCGTTCATTTACAAATGGGGTCAACACCCTCCTAAGGCTGTGTAGTTAAGAAGCCTAGGGCAGCAGGGGAGGTGTGCTGTGTGCTGAGGTTGGGGGAGACTGTGGATTTTGTTTGTTTGTTTTAGATCTGTTGCCCAGACTGCAGTGCAGTGGCAGCATCTCACGATCTCCGCTCAATCCAACCTCTGCCTCCCGGGTTCAAGCGATTCTCCTGCTTCAACCTCCCGAGTAGCTGGGGTTGCAGGTGCATACCACCACACCCAGCTGATTTTTGTATTTTTAGTAGAGATGGGGTTTCACCATGTTGGCCAGGCTGGTCTTGAACTCCTGACCTCAGGTGATCCGCCTGCCTCAGCCTCCCAAAGTGCTGGGATTACAGGCATGAGCCACCTCACCTAGCCGTTTTTTTTTTTTTTTTGTAAACTTTCACAATGCCTGCAGTGCTTACATTGTCTTCACAATAAACAAGTCCATAGAATCTAAACAAGCTGAAGGGTGCATGCTCAGATGGCTTTGTGGGAGGTGGAGGCTGTTGCTGGGTTGGCTCAGGCCCTCTGGGGCTCTCTCAGCCAAAGTCAATGGGGACAGATACAGCCCAGGCCACAGCACTGTTCCACCTGGGGGTGGGGAACAGGAGCTGCAGCCTGGCAGCTGGGGTCAGTGGTCTCTACAGGTCAGAGCTCAGCCCAGGACTGTAAGAACTTGGGCAAGTCTCTCTTCTGACCTCGCAAGCCAGGGGTGGAGCGGAGTCACACTGGGAGGGACTCAGAAAGGATCCAACACATAATTTGCATTCTCCAGATGAAGAAACTGAGGCCCAGAGAGGGGAAGGCCTTTGTTATGATCTCAAATGACAGGCCCTGCCCTGGGAGGTACTGGGCTGGCTGGTGGGAGTGTGCTGGAGGCACCCATGGGAACAAGGAGTCAGCTCTGGGAGGGGACAGGTCAGAGGACATGCTGGCATTGGACTTTAGCACTGAACAAGGGGTGGGGAAAGGAGATCCAGGTGGAGTAAAGGGTGAACCAAGGCCTGGAGGTGTGAAACCACCAGAAGTGACAGGGACTGGGACTGGCACTTGCGCCAGGGTGTGGGGTAGGACCAGGGTGTTCAAGGACAAGATTGAGAAGGGCCTTGATAAATGAGGACAAGGAGCTTGGCTCTTACCCCATGGGCTTGTAGGGGGCCACGCAGGGGCTGAGGGGCCAAGGGTACCCAAGACCAGCCTGGTGTTGGGCGTTGGGCAGTGGGCTGGGCCTGGTGTGCAGGGCCACATCGCCACCTGGTGTCCATCCCTCTCACTGCAGCGTGACCTTGCCTGGCTCTCCAACCTGGGAACCAGTGGGGCAGTCTCATCCCAGACACTCTCTGCCTTCTTCAAGAGCAGCCAGGCTCTGCGGTCAAGGGCTCACATTCAGTGGTGTGCCAGGCCCCCGCTAGGCTCCTTGCCTGCCCTCTCAGCTACAGCCTGTCTGGGCATGAGGAGTCACAGACCCAGCCTAAAGCCAAGTTGAAACTAGAAGTGAACACTTTTTGATGAGGTCAGACACTCCTGATGGCTAGAGGAAGACTACAGAATTTGAAGTTATCAGACAAAGCCTTGAGCTGCACCAGCTGCAAGGTGAACTTGGGCAAGTGATATTCTCTCTGGGCTCTTCTCTCATCTTTATAAAACAGTGGTGAAATTCAGACATCCTTCCCTGTTATCGCTTCTCATCCACAGGCTCACAACCATGCAAAGGAGACACATCCAGACCCCGCAGAGTTAAGCTCCAAGGGACCCAAAAGCCTGGGGTCGCTTCATGTTGGATGCATGTGCAGACCTTATTCGGGCACTACACAAATGCAGCAGGCAGAAATGAGTTTATTGCATTAGAAAAAACACCAAAGAAAACCAGCAAACATCTCCGTCCTAGACAGTTATTAGTTTGACTCAAGGGCATAAAGAAAACCCAGATACTAGATTTACTTCTGGGAGGGGGTGATGGTCTCATCCCTCCTCCTTCCCTATCTCTTTAAACCAATGGACCTCTAGGGAGGTGTCCACTGTGCAATACAAGTACGTGACTCATTTCCCACTCTACTTGCCTGTTCACATCCAGGAGGAGTTAGCCCGCCACAATGAGAATGCTTCTGAGGTGTTGGGACAGACAGAAATGTGAGGATGGGGGTGGGCAGTTGAAGCCTGAGCCTGAGTTTACACAGTTAGTGACACTGGGGCTCCCATCAGGGGAGGAAGAGCTTGCCTTGCCATGGAGCTCTGGGACAACTGCTCACTGATCCCTCAATCTCTCGCCACAAACCCTAGGGCACAGGCAATGGCACAAATGGCTGCTAGTATAAACTGGGATGCTGTTCAAGCAAATGAGTGACTCAAATTCTCTCAGGGGAGCTGCCCCTGGGCCTAAGGGTACCTGCTGGGAGAAGCAAACCAGCTGAAACTGGATCTGGGAGAGGAGAAAGAAAAAAAGGAGCTGTGATGCCCAGAACCCCCTGGATGGATGGGAGACCACAGGCAGAGGGGTCTGGAGCAGGAGCCTGGAAGGCAGAGCTTGGCAAGGCAAGCTAGAAAAGGGGACAACACTGGTGGGAAACAGAGCACTGGCCAAGACCAAGCTGCTACCCTCCCGGAAGAAACCCAGCCTGAGAAATTCTTTCTCTTTGGGCCCAGTTCTGCCAGTAAATCACCATTATACAACAGTCCCTGCTGGTTTCTGCTCTAATTTATTATTTCCATGCACATTGGCAAATCAGTGGGTCTTGAGAAGAGCTAAACTTTCACTCATTTGGCCTCTAATCTTCAAGTTCCCAAATGTCACTTGACATCCCAGCTGGTCATGCCCCTGGTCAGGTCGCAGGCAAACACTAAGGCAGAATGACATCTCCTGTAGCTAAGACTCTGATGATGCCAACTGCTATGGCTAATGGCAGATAGCAGCAGATGGGGCCAGAAGTGAGTAGCAGCTTTTTGGAGAGGAAAGGCCCCTGCTGCAGGCCAGACTTCCAGGAAGAAGCAACATAATTTAAGTCCGCGAGGTGGCAGGAAGTTGTGGCAGAAGGGGCCCAACGATGTCAGAGCTGAGACTTGGGTACCTGGCAGCTCTGAGTGCCTTCTTCACACTCAGTTTCCCAATATCTAACTAATGGAGGTTCACATAAAGAGAGGGAATCTGAAAGTCTCTCTGGATTAGAGACTCCCAGACTGTTTCCTGCCTATAAACTCCTAGCAGCAAGTCATTAGGAAAATGCCCACTCGTGCCCCAACCTGCTTCCCTAAAGTCAGAATGACAATGGAAATAATCTGGCCGGGCGCGGTGGCTCAAGCCTGTAATCCCAGCACTTTGGGAGGCCGAGGCAGGTGGATCACGAGGTCAGGAGATTGAGACCATCCTGGCTAACACGGTGAAACCCCGTCTCTACTAAAAATACAAAAAATTAGCCGGGCGTGGTGGTGGGCGCCTGTAGTCCCAGCTACTCGGAGGCTGAGGCAGGAGAATGGCATGAACCCAGGCAGCGGAGCTTGCAGTGAGCCAAGATCATGCCACTGCACTCCAGCCCAGGCGACGGAGCAAGATTCCATCTCAAACAAAACAAAACAAAACAAAAAAGATATGACTGCCCCACTGCGTTTCAGATTTGCCTGGGGCCTGCAGCCCCTTTGTTTTGGCCAGTTTCTCCAGTTTGGAACAACTGTATTTACCCAATGCCTGTACCCTCATTGTATGTAGGAAGTAACTTGCTTTTGATTTTACAGGCTCATAGGCAGAAGGGACTTGCCTTGTCTCAGATGAGACTTTGGACTGTGGACTTTTGAGTTAATGCTAAAATGAGTTAAGACTTTGGGGGACTGTTGGGAAGGCATGATTGGTTTTGAAATGTGAGNGAATGACAATGGAAATAATCTGTGCCTTCAAAACACATTTAGGATAAGGGAAAGTCCCTAACAGAAATGATTCTAAATTTTCTTGCCACCTTGATTCCACATCATTATTTTATTTTTTTGAGATGGAGTCCCACTCTGTCGCCCAGGCTGGAGTGCACTGGTACAATCTCGGCTCACTGCAATCTCCGCCTCCTGGGTTCAAGGGATTCTCCTGCCTCAGCCTCCCGAGTAGCTGGGTCTACAGGTATGTGTGACGGCGCCCGGCTAATTTTTGTATTTTTAGTAGAGACAGGGTTTCACCATGTTGGCCAGGCTGGTCTTGAACTCCTGACCTCAAGTGATCTGCCTGCCTCGGCCTCCCAAAGTGCTGGGATTACAGGCATGAGCCACCGTGCCCGGCCTCACATCATTATTCTTTCCACATCAAAGGTATTTTCCAGCCAGGTGCTGTGGCTCACGCCTGTAATCCCAGCACTTTGGGAGGCTGAGGGAAGTGGATTACCTGAGGTCAGGAGTTCAAGACCAGCCTGGCCAACATGGCGAAAGCTGTCTCTACTGAAAATACAAAAATTAGCCTGGTGTGGTGGCACGCACCTATAATCCCAGCTACTCGGGAGGCTGAGGCAGGAGAACCGCTTGAACCCGGGAGGTGGAGGTTGCAGTGAGCCGAGATCACGCCACTGCACTCCAGCCTGGGTGACAGAGCGAGACTCCATCTCAAAAAATAATAATAATTAAAAAAAGGTATTTTCTTAGAGCAAGGAATCCTGTCCCTTGGTCCCCAGCTAAATACTGCATACTGGTCTGGATGGTGGTTACAGAGACTGCAAATAACCTACATCATTACTTGTAGAAAAAAGGCCTGGGTCTCTGCTGCTCCAGCCCAGACCTCATCAACTATGACACATCAGCTATGCTGAGGAAAAGCAGCCTTGGGGGCACCAAGGCAGGTTTCCCAAAATCGATGGCAGAGGATTGGCAATCCATCTAGGTGGAAGGAGGAATGGCTTTATCCTGTTTTCTCCAGGCTGATACTTGCTGTTACTCCCTTGATCCTGAGGCAATGGCTGCTCCAGCACTGGCCTTGCTTGTGGTAAGGGAGGGAAGGTGAGGAGGGTTGTAGCTGAAGAGTTCACTTAGGTTGGGTTAGTCATCCTGAAACTGGTCCCATGTGCACCAAATCCTTTGGTTCATTTAACACTAGAGTAACTGTTTCCGGGTCACGGATGTTCTAAAACTCACCTGGGTCCCACAGGTGGTGGCAACTTGGGTAGAGCGTGAGTGTTCTCTGGAAAGAGTTCTAGGTTGGGGCTCCCGCAAACTGTGACTCTTGCTTTCTGTTTAAACAAAGCCCCTCCCGTTCTCCAGTGTGGTGGACGCTTAGGAAACAGCGTCCGATGTGAACTCACAGACAAGACAGCCTTAATAAATTAGTATAATACTATTAGAAGGGGTGGCATTTTGTTCTGTTTCTTAGCAGCATTGTCTACATGCGGCCTGACAGTCTCCTTCCCTGGGAAATTTAAAAAGCCGTCCCCTGGTTGTTAGCTCTGATGTAAAATTATAAAATAGAAATCTGGTAGGGTTTGTTTTGCTTAAAAAGGAAAAACCCTGGTGAGGCAGGGCGGTCCCAGGCAGTCCTGTTAGCTCTGGCCGTTGGGTCTGCCCACAGAACTCCCTCCCGGAGGCTGGATCTGAATGGAGTCCAGGAGGGGCCGAAGTGCCTGTCCAAAGGGCCTGCAAGGAAACAGAGACATGAGAGGGGTGGGCTTTGGGATGTGGCCTGCTGTCACACACCCTGTGCTGCCTACGGGTAGGGAGGAGGAGTGGGCGCTGGTGGCAGCAGCAGCACCGCCAGAGAAGGAAGGAGCACCTCGTCACCTTACTTAAGTTTCCCACCTGCCTCACACTCAAGTGTTCTTGGAGGGCATCTCCGAAATAGCCTGCTCTGTGTTTTTATCCCTGGGATTCCCTCCTCAGGGCCTCATCTCTAGAGCCTGGTTAGCTATGGTTTGAACAGACTGGCTACTTACAGGGAACTAGAATTTTGCTTTATGTGCTTGTGTCTTTAATTCTCATGAGCAAGGAAAATATCAAATTGAAGCAAGGAAACTGAGGCAAAAGAAGGATATGAAAAAGAAGACAAAAGTTAGGGGTGAGGACAGCACACAATTGGATTTTTTCAGGAACAGAGGTCTGCCAGGGAGTACAGGGAATAGTCAGGAAAAATGACAAATGCCAGGTTACCAGTATTGATGCCTTTCTTCACCCTGAGACAGAATCTTGCTCTGTAGCCCAGAGCTGGAGTGCAATGGCGTGATCTCGGCTCACGGCAACCTCTGCCTCCTGGGTTCAAGCAATTCTCCTGCCTCAGCCTCCCAAGTAGCTAGGAGTACACGTGTGTGCCACCACGCCTGGCTAATTTTTTATTTTTAGTAGAGATGGGGTTTCACCATGTTGGCCAGGCTGGTCTCGAACCCCTGACCTAGTGATCTGCCTGCCTCGGCCTCCCAAAATGCTGGGAATTAAGGTCTGAGTCACCACACCCAGCCATTAATACCTTTCTAAAGGGCTTTTAGTTTGCTCTCACAGTAACAGTGGAAAAAAACACTGCAAATACTGGAGTTTGGAGATTTTCTATGATTATGACAACCATAAATAAGGTTGCCCAAACACTTTTAAGTCACTGGCTTTTTCTTCAGTGGATACTGCCATTTTTGAAAATCATCTCCAAGTTCAAAGGAATGAAGTACTCCAAAGTAGAGACAGATGAAACCTAGAAATATCAACCCTATTTCAGACAATTCCAGGAACTCCACCCATCAAATAGTAACAGCAAGAACATTCTGGCTACTCCAGTTTGCTCAGGGCCCCATAACCTAGATCCCTCAGCAGAGCTGTGGGACTGCAAACTCATCGAACAATAGGAAGGCAGGGCCAGGGCTGGCGGACTGGGGCTCCTCACCAGCCTGCCACAGCAGCCTTGTTTCTTATGCAAGCTCTTCCTGGGAGGTTTTTCCTCAGGTATGAAAAACAGCCCACTTTGCTGGGCCTGCGAAACCTGCCAGGATCTCTGTTGAGTAAGGCCATAGTTCAGGAGAAACTGAGTCAGAATAAGCAAATAGACATGGTCCTGGAATGAGCAGAGGCTGCCTGAATGCAAACAATGGCAAGGGGATGGAGGAGGTGAGGTGGCTATGGGGGTGTTGTTTCCTTTCGGGGTATACTGCCTGGATGATGGCCTGCAAGGCTCTTCCAAGCCTTGGGCCACATAACGACAGAAGGGGCTGCAGAGTGTTCTTGAAGAAAACATCTGCTGATGACTGACTGTGCTGTAATGCATGAGGGCAAGTAGAACATAGTCGTTGAGGGAGTCAAACAGCTCATGGTGTAGTGGAAGACAGGCAAATCAACAGCTATAAAACAAGCCCCCCTACTATTTTTCTGACCCCCTCTCTGCTTGTCTAACATTGAATTTTAACTGGGTGCTTCTGGGGAGTGGCATGCTTTGAGCACAATGGGAAGGACAGACACCAGAATTTTGTGCAAATACTGAAGCCAGTGTCAAGTGGGTTTCTAAGTTCTGTGGTTGCACTTAGGCCAGGGCAGAGCTGATCTAGCTCTGAGGGTGGAGGTAATACAGGTGCACATCAGTGGGTGGAGAGAATGGCAGCTTTCTGTGTTAGAATCTGTCATCAGGGCAGGCCCATCTGGTTGGGAGGGCAGATGGGGGCCAGAGGAAGGGCACTGACCGTGAATGGGGATTTTCAAGGTTGGCCAAAGCAGGGGCAGGGACAGAGGCCACACTTACGTGGAGAGAACTTCAGAGGGCAGGTCTGTGATGTAAGAAGGAATCTTCCGCCCAGTCAGAAACTGTGCCACTTCGTTGCTGAAGGTGTTACAGTTGTGTTCAAAGAGGTTGTAGGCCTCACCTCTGTACATCGAAAGGTTTGCAGAACATATATGAGAAACCAGCAAGCGTCTATGTGAAATAACTCAAGCTAGGCAGTGGCATGGTGAGCACAGTTCAATGTGAGGACTGCGATTTCCCCCCTCTCATCTGCCAGAAGCACTGCGTATTTGCCATTCTGGCCATTAATAACTGATTTTTAAGGGAAGGAGAAACTGAAAAGACATGGCTCTTCCAGTTTCAGGAGAATCTTTACATTCACAAAAGCAGAGCTCTGGTGTTAGAGTTCATCCCCTTACTCAAATTGACTAAAGCCTCTTTAAGAGAAAATCTGCTTGTTTGTATCTCATCCCAACCCCTCTGCAAACCCTGTTTTTCCTTCTGCAAACTTGGCCAATACAGGTTGAGAACAGCGCTTGCCGATTTTAATCAGAAGGAATGAAAAGCCCTTATTTCCTCTAAAAATTTCAGCACAAAGTATGCTTGAAGGAATATCTGTATCAGAACAACTTAGAGCTTTTTGTAGCATAACTGCCTTTTCTTCATGTTAATTCAGCAAAAAACTGTGATAGGCCTTGTGCTGAGTGATAAGGATGATATGACATGACAGCTGCCTCCAGGGGTTATCTAGTTGGGGAGACAGACACAACTAACCACGACCCCGTGTTCACTCACCGGAACAGGGACTCCCCCAGGGAGGACAGGTACTCCAGAAAGATTTCTTCTGTGACTTCTGTACTCCCCACGTCAACCACAGAGTCTGGGGGCCCAAGCAATGTCCCCCCCTAAAAGAGCCAACCCAAAGAAAGTCATTAAATTACCATCTCCACTGAATGTTTTAATGTGGCTTCCCACAGTAGACCACGAACACTCTGTTCTGACTTCACTTTTTTTTTTTTTTTTTTTTTGAGACAGAGTTTCTCTCATCACCCAGGCTGGAGTGCAATCTCAGCTCACTGCAACCCCCGCCTCCTGGGTTCAAGTGATTCTCCTGCCTCAGCCTCCCAAGTAGCTGAGATTACAGATGCCTGCCAATACGCCCAGCTAATTTTTGGTATTTTCAGTAGAGATGGGGTTTCACCGTGTTGGTCAGGCTGGTCTCGAACTCCTGACCTTAAGTGATCCACCCACCTAGGCCTCTCAAAGTGCTGAGATTACAGGTGTGAGCTACCACCCCTGGCCTGACTTCATATTTAACTTGCAGAGCACCCTGGGCAGATGAAGAATGCTATTTGCTATTTGTATCAAGGATGTAATGGCTTATAAGCATGGGTGTCCAATCTTTTGGCTTCCCTGAGGCACACTGGAAGAATTGTCTTGGGCCACACACAAAATACACTAACACTAATGATAGCTGATGAGCTTAAAAAAAAAAAAAGAAAAAAAAAAAAAGGCTGGGCACGGTGGCTCATGCCTGTAATTCCAGCACTTTGGGAGGCTGAGGCAGGCAGATCATGAGGTCAGGAGATCCAGACCATCCTGGCTGACACAGTGAAATCCCGTCTCTACTAAAAGCATAAAAGATTAGCCAGGCGTGGTGGCGAGTGCCTGTGGTCCCAGCTACTCGGGAGGCTAAGGCAGGAGAATGGTGTGAAGCCGGGAGGTGGAGGTAGCAGTGAGCCGAGATCGTGCCACTGCACTCCAGCCTGGACAACAAAGCAAAACTCCATCTCAAAAAAAAAAAAAAAAAAACCAAAAAAAACAAAGAAAAAAACCTCATGTTTTAAGAAACTTTACAAATTCATGTCAGGCCACATTTAAAGCTGTCCTGGGCCACATGTGGCCCACAGGCTACAAGTTGGACAAGCCTGGCTTAGAGCTTTCTGGTGACTTTTCATTGCTATGTGCTGGCAGGCAGCATGGTTAGGAGTCAGACTTCTTGTTTCTGGGGGGGCCCTGGGAAGCTGATTCTCTTGCAGCTGTGACTCCTGATGCTGTCCACTTATTTAGCTGAGAAAAAGAGAGAAACCCAGAATCTGAAGTCTACTTTTGTTCCCAGTATGTCTCATCATGAGGACAGAACAGGACAATAGAAATGGCTCACACTTCATAGGCCATCTTTCCATGCCTATTTGCACAAAGAATGCAGCCAGTTTTTTTTTTTTTTTTTTT
>NW_016804726.1:1595699-1600706 GCF_001698545.2 Rhinopithecus bieti
AAAAAAAAAAAAAAAAAAAAAAAAAAAAAAAAAAAAAAATCCTTCCTGAAGGATATAGCAAAAACAAACAAACAACAACAACAAAACAAACACACAACCAAAATGAATGGCTGCTTGGCCACTGCTTGAGCACCTACTGTGACAACACTTGGATAACTCTGAAAGAAATTTTTGGAAAAGGCCAGGTGCGGTGGCTCACGCCTATAATCCCAGCACTTTGGGAGGCCGAGGCGGGCGAATCACGAGGTCAGGAGTTTGAGATCAGCTTGGCCAACATGCTGAAATACCGTATCTACTAAAATATACAAAAAATTAGCTGGGTGTAGTGAAGGGCGCCTGTAATCCCAGCTACTTGGGAGGCTGAGGCAGGAGAATGGCGTGAACCCAGGAGGCAGAGCTTGCAGTGAGCTGAGATGGCGCCACTGCACCCCAGTTTGGGCGACAGAGCGAGAATCCATCTCAAAAAAAAAAAAGAAATTTTTGGAAAAGGGTGTGGGCTTTAGTGTCATAATCCTGGGTTATAGTGACTGGTGTCACTTATTGGCTGTAAGTTTGGGCAACTCTTGATGCTTCTCAGAGCCCTCATCATTCAGCTTAACATCAGTTGTGCTCCTAGGATGAGCTGGGCACTGTGCAGGGGATGGAGATGGAAGGCCTCAGCTCACTTCCACAGTTCCCTGTGGAGAACCAGAAATGGCTCATTTTACCATAACACGCTCTCTGTGAGACAGAAGGACTCATACGTGCCATGGGAACAGAGAGGAGGGGAATTGGCTGGGGTGTCTGGAAAGGTTTTCTTGAGCCGAGTCTTCAGGTGGCTTCGAGGAACAATGCCAGAGGTCCACAGGAGAAGCAAAGCTCCTGGTCTACAGGCGCCCCCACAACCTGAGACTGCAGGACAGAGTGTAGGGGAAGACACTCACCGGGGGGCAGCTGGAGATACCGCCACTGCCGAAGAAGAACTCATCCTTGTGCACAACTATGGATGTGTGCCTGTCACACAGAGAGAGACACAGTGAGCCAGAAAACTTAAACTTTGAGAGAAAGCAAACACCATAATGCAATGAGAATAATTTCTGCCCAAGGATAGGACTGTGGGGACCAGTCTTATAAAACAAGTCTTATAAAACCAACAAACCAAAGGTATGAATACGATAAATACCACAGATCAGGGGTGTTCTCCATCTTGGCACTATTGACATTTGAGGCTGCATAGTTCTTTGTTGTGTAGGGTTGTCCTGTGCATTCTAGGCTGTTCAGCACCCCTGCCTCTATCCACAAGATGCCAGTAGCATCCTCCTCCCTGTGTGACAACCAAAAATATCTCTGGACATGGCCAAATGTCCCAGGGTGAGAGAGCAAAAGAACTCCTGATGGAGAAGCACTGCTTTAGGGCTTGCAGATTTATAGCATGGATAACTAGGTTTCATGCTGGTAGCCACAGACTGAAACCTGAAATGCATAGAGTGCTGCCTTGTTTCAAAACTAGTCAAAGTAAGGAGACCCACCCAACTTACCAGATGCCTTCCAGTTGTTTCCCTGTGGAGAGAAGAAGAGATTTAGCCACTTGGGACTAGACTAAGTGGCCCCTCAGCCTTGGTAAGTTCACTGTGTCACTCAAACCCAGGGTAACCTGTCATAAACCTCTTGAGGGACTTTCTAGGAATGCAACTCCTCTCCAGTAAGGTCTTTAGGTTGTGACAGAGTGTGCTCTGTTAAGTAAGCTGAAAAGTACGAGAGTCTTTTATCAGAATGCAAGATTAAAAACACTGGTATAAAGGTACCCCAGGTTTATGTCTGCTATTCTTTCCTCTTTGGGGTCAATTCAGCTATGTCTTTTTAACTTCTCTGTCTCACGTACAGTAAGACTACAGTAATACAACGAATGTTATTACTCATTTCTTCATTGATGGGAAATCCTTCAGAAACTGATAGGACAAAACTTTGCAAATGCTATCCATTTAAATAGTTAAGGCACTGTTATTCTACCTCTATGTGCCAGAAACAATGTTAGGTGTGGAAATGCAAATAGGAACATATCACTTTCCTGCCTTTGAGAAGCTCAAAGTCAAATGGACTGAGACACACAATTAACTAAAACACAATGTTAATATGCTGTTATCATAGTGGTAAAAATAAGGTGCTAAATGTAATAAACTACTTTTGTGAGCTTCCATTATCAATGACAAGTAAGGGCAGGGATGGACATTTCTGTGGGAGAGAACAAGACGTGAACATGCATGGCTGTGAAGTCTAAAGCCTGCAGGGCAGAGTGAAGAAAGGGTGCAGTGATGGTGCCAAGGGGAGGAGTGGCCAACAGGATGGCCAGCAAAGTGGGCAGGCCTGGACTCAAAGAGGCTGTGAGGCTGGAGAGTGCCTTGATCAGATCCATGTTCAGAAAGGACAACTGTAGTTGTGGGATAGCAGATGAACTGGAGGGAAGAGAGCAGAGCAAACAAACCAGGGTAAGGAGGTCATTGCAAGAGTCCATGCGAGATACACTACAGCAGTGCTCAGGAGGCAGATGAAGGGCAGTGAAAGATGTGGAGCGCCAGTAAACATCACTCACTCATCCCTGCTTATCACTTCACGTGGCGACATGGCGGATTACTGATTGCTAACTGCTACCTTCACTGTTTGCCCTGTGACTTTCTTTTTTTTAGAGACAGAGTCTCTCTGTCGCCCAGGCTGGAGTGAAGTGACGTGATCTCGGCTCACTGCAACCTCTGCCTCCTGGGTTCAAGTGATTCTCATACCTCAGCCTCCCAAGTAGCTGGGATTACAGGCATGCACCACTAAGCCCAGCTAATTTTTGTATTTTTAGTAGAGACAGGATTTTGCCATGTTGTCCAGGCTGGTCTCGAACTCCTAGCCTCAAGTGACCACCTGCCTCGGCCTCCCAAAGTGCTAGGATTATAGGCATGAGCCACCACATGCTTGGCATAGCATCCTCAGACATAGTTAAGGGGACCATATGGATTCAGATCCTGGATTTTACACTTCCTAGTGGTGGATCTTGGGCAAGTTTACCTAGCCTGTTTAAGTCTGTTTCTCCGATTCGGAATTGCTGTGACTGGTAATAATAATGTATAGAAAGCTTCACAGTATATGATATACAGATGTTTGATAAATGGAGGCTCTTATTAGGTACGATGACCTCCTTGGGGAAAAGGGTAAAGACTTCCACAAGATAAAAGTAAGTTCTACTTCAGACATGGCACGGTGGCCCACCCCTGTAATCCCAGCACTTTGGGAGGCCGAGGCAGGCGGATCACTTGAAGCCAGGAGTTTGAGACCACCCTGGCCAACAAAGAAACCCTGTCTTTACCAAAAAAAAAAAAAAAAAAAACTCGCTGGATGTGGCGGCGTGAACCTGTAGTCCCAGATACTCAGGAAGCTGAGGCACAAGAATCACTTGAACTTGGGAGGCAGAGGTTGCAGTGAGCTGAGATCACACCACTGTACTCCAGCCTGGGCAACAGAGTGAAACCCTGTCTCACATAAAATAAAAAATAGGCCCGGTGTGGTGGCTCACACCTGTATTCCCAGTACTTTGGGAGGCTGAGGAGGGCGGATCAACTGAGGTCATGAGTTTGAGACCAACGTGGTCAACAACCCCGTTTCTATGAAAAATACAAAATTTGCCGGGCATGGTAGTGCATGCCTGTAGTCCCAGCTACTCAGGAAGCTGAGGCAGGAGAATTGCCTAAACCCAGGGGGCAGAGGTTGCAGTGAGCCGAGATTGCGCCATTGCACTCCAGCCTGGGCGACAAGAGCGAAACTCTGTCTCAAAAAAAAAAAAAGAGTAGGTTAAGGGAGTTTCAGGGATGGTCAGGGTGGGCCTCTTTGAGAACATGACATTTGAGTGAAGACTTTTTTTTTTTGAGACAGGGTCTTGCTGTGTTACTCAGGCTGGAGTGCAGTAGCGTGATCAGAGCTCACTGCAGCCTTGACCTCCCAGGCTCAAGTGATCTTCCCACTTCAGCTTCTCAGTTGCTGAGACTATATATGTACCACCCAGGCCTAGTTTTTTTTTTTTTTTTTTTTTTTTTGAGACGGGGTCTCCCTACATTGTCAAGCCTGGACTTGAACTCCTCGGCTCAAGAGATCCTCCCACCTCCAGGCATGAGCCACCACGCCCAGCTTTAAGCCAAGATTTAAAAGAGGCAAGGGAAAGAGGGATGCAGGGGCAATGATATGCCAGGTTTATCTGAAGGCCTGTGAGGATGCCAGTGAAGCTAGAATGGGTGAGGAGGGGAAGTAGAAGATGACCAGAGGTAATGGAGGACCAGATCACAGAGAACACTGCAGAGGCTGAGAACACTAAGCCTGAGCTGTCCAATATGGTTGCCACTGACCACATGTGGCTATTTAAATTAAATAAATGCACAAATTCAGTCCCTCGGTTCCACTAACCACATTTTAGGTATTCAATAGCCACATGTGACTAGTGGTTACTCATTGGACAGTGCAGATCTAGAACATTTCCATCACTGCAGAAAGTTCTATTGGACACACTGTTTAAACTATAGTTTCCTATTCTGTAAAAAAAGCATAATAACAGTGCCTGTCTCGTAACATTTCCAGGATTAAAAGAGACGATACATGACACATGCCTAGCACAGGGTCTGGGACATAATACATGCCCAATAAAGGCCAACTCATTTCTTCTAGGGTTTGTTTTTTTTTTTTTTTTTTTTTTTTTGAGACGGAGTCTCGCTCTGTCGCCCAGGCTGGAGTGCAGTGGCCGGATCTCAGCTCACTGCAAGCTCCGCCTCCCCGGTTTACGCCATTCTCCTGCCTCAGCCTCCCGAGTAGCTGGGACTACAGGCGCCCGCCACCTCGCCCGGCTAGTTTTTTTGTATTTTTTAGTAGAGACGGGGTTTCACCGTGTTAGCCAGGATAGTCTTGATCTCCTGACCTCGTGATCCGCCCGTCTCGGCCTCCCAAAGTGCTGGGATTACAGGCTTGAGCCACCGCGCCCGGCTCTTCTAGGGTTTGTAACTT
>NW_016804726.1:1601414-1606880 GCF_001698545.2 Rhinopithecus bieti
TATTTTTTTTTTCTTTTATTTTTTTTTTTTTTTTTTTTTTTTTCTGAGATGGAGTCTCACTCTGTTGCCCAGGCTGGGGTGCTGCAGTGCAATCATGGCTCACTACAACCCCCACCTCCAGGGTTCAAGCAATTCTCCTGCCTCAGCCTCCTGAGTAGCTGGGATTACAGGAGCATACCACCATGCCTGGATAATTTTTTGTACTTTTAGTAGAGACGGGGTTTCTCCATGCTGGCCAAACTGGTCTCAAACTCCCAACCTTGTGATCCACCTGCCTCGGCCTCCCAAAGTGCAGGGATTACAGGTGTGAACTACTGCACCCAACCTATTCATTCTTTCACTTATTCATCTACCAAACACTTGGTGCCAACAATAACATTAAAAATGAATTGAGTGAATTTACATCCTTTCTTTTTTTCTTTTGAGACAGAGTCTCGCTCTGTTTCCCAGGCTGGAGTGCAATGGCGCCATTTCGGCTCACTGCAACCTCCACCTCCCAGTTCAAGCAATTCTCCTGCCTCAGCCTCCCAAATAGCTGGGATTACAGATGTGCGCCACCACACCTGGCTAATTTTTGTATTTTTAGTATAGACAGGGTTTCACTATGTTGGTTAGGCTGATCTCGAACTCCTGACCTCAAGTAATTTGCCCGCCTTGGCCTCCCAAAGTGCTGGGATTATAGGCGTGAGCTACTACTGCACCCGGTCTACATCCTTTTTTTTTTTTTTCCTTTTGAGACAGAGTCTCACTCTGTCACCCAGGCTGAAGTGCAGTGGCGTGATCTTGGGCCACTGCAACCTCCAACCTCCGAGTTCAAGTGATTCTCCTGCCTCAGCCTCCCAAGTAGCTGGAATTACAGGCACCTGTCACCATGCCCAGTTAATTTTTGTATTTTTAGTAGAGATGGGGTTTCACCATGTTGGCCAGGCTGGTCTTGAACTCCTGACCTCATGATCCAACTGCCTCGGGCTCCCAAAGTGTTGGGATTACAGGTGTGAGCCACTGCGACCGGCTACATCCTTTCTTAAAGTATTTCATAGTTATACTTGTTTTCTCTCTCTCTCTTTTTTTTTTTCTTTTGAGACGGAGTTTCCCTCTGTCGCCCAGGCTTGAGTGCAGTGGCCGGATCTCAGCTCACTGCAAGCTCCGCCTCCCGGGTTTACACCATTCTCCTGCCTCAGCCTCCTGAGTAGCTGGGACTACAGGTGCCCGCCATCTCGCCCGGCCTTTTTTTTTTCTTTTTTTGAGTTAGGGTCTCACTGTATTGCTTAGGCTGGTTTTTAACTCCTAGGCTCAAGGATCCTCCTGCCTTGGCCTCCAAAGTGCTAGGCTCAGCCAATTATCCTTATTCTCATAACATCTTTGGGGGTAGAGTAGAGCAAACATTTATTAACAGCATTTTACAAACAGGTAAATAAAGATGCATAGTTTGTCCAGCAGAAAAACAGGACAAAGCAAGATATGAAGATAAGCTTATTGGAGAAGTTGGGGTAGAAGTGAAAGGTTTGCTGCTTTGCAGTCCACTCTTGCAAGGAAAAGGATAAGGGCCATGGTCCTGACACTATGCCAGGCATTGGAAAGTGAGACTGGATTGATATATGTAATTTTTCTTTTTTGAGACAGAGTATTGCTCTGTCACCCAGGCTGGAGTGCAGTGGCGTGATCTCGGCTCACTGCAACCTCTGCCTCCTGGGGTCAAACAATTGTAGTGCCTCAGCCTCCTGAGTAGCTGGGATTACAGGCACATGCCACCACACCTGGCTAATTTTTGTATTTTTAGTAGAGATGAGGTTTTACCATGTTGGCCAGGCTGGTCTCGAACTGGTCTCAAGTGATCTGCCTGCCTTGGCCTCCCAAAGTGCTGGGATTACAGGTGTGAACCACCACACCCAATCTGGATTGATTTTAACGGTTTTTTAGTGGTAGTTTGAGATTGAATTAGAATACAAGGCCATTTTGGGACCTGAATTAGGCTCTGGATATTTGCATACTATAGAAATAGATTATTTTCCCACTAAGATTTCCTCAGCAAACTGGAGAGTGGTGGGTCAGATACTTCATGTCTCCAAGCTTATTGGTAAATCTAATGCATTCACTTTGTGGCCTATGAAGTATGAACATGGAAAACAAATGGAAGACATAGCTATCAGCCCTGTTTTTCAACATGAATAAGTCAGCCTTCCACTGATCATAAAAGTAAAGGAGAAAACACTCTATCCATCTCCTCATTGATTAAGATGGATGGAGTTGTGCAAATAGACATACAGGCTGGTTATAGGTTTAGGCGGTCAGCATCTGTTATACTACCGGTGCTAAATAAATGTCTATTAATAAGCATAAACTGGATGATGGTGACGGGGTGCCAGGCTCAGGGGCCTCTATACAGGTAGCATTTTGTCTCAGATGGCAGGTAAAGAAATGCATTAGCTCACTGGTATAAATCAAATGTAGCCCCAGCTTACCTCACGATTCTTCCTCATGGTGATAAAGTGCTTTTAACTGGCAGTTTACTGGCAATATGAAAGGCTTAGTATAAAGTTTTTTTTTTTTTTTTTTTGAGACGAGTTTCACTATTGTTGCCCAGGCGGGAGTGTAATGGCACAATCTTGGCTCACTGCAACCTCCGCCTCCTGGGTTCAAGCAATTCTCCTGCCTCAGCCTCCCGAGTATCTGGGATTACAGGCTTGCGCCACCATGCCCAGCCAAATTTGTATTTTTAGTAGAGACAGGGTTTCTTCATGTTGGTCAGGCTGGTCTCGAATGCCTAACCTCAGGTGGTCCGCTTGCCTCAGCCTCCCAAAGTGCTGGGATTACAGGCATGAGCCACCGCACCCGGCCTGTGTAAAGTTAAAAAAAAAAAAAATCAGCTATTATTTCTGGGACCACGGGATAAACATTAAATCTATGTGGGAAAAGGTAAAAGAAACATTTGTATAATATAAGTGGGCCTTTATAGCCCATACTGTAAAAAATGCCTGTTGGCAGGGGGGTTTGTTCCTCCTTTGGCCAGAGAAAGGTTATCACAAAATCCAAATGTGATGCATTGTTAAAAACTAAAAGAGTGTTTTGATCTGCAAAAAAGGTAAATTTAGGCTGGGCATGGTGGCTCATGCCTGTAATCTCAGCCCTTTGGGAGGCTGAGGCGGGTGGGATTGCTTGAGCCCATGAGTTCAAGACCAGCCTAGGGAACAGAGTGAGACCCTCATCTCTACAAAAAAATAAAAAATTGAGCCAGGCATGGTAGCCTGTGCCTGTAGTCCCAGCTACTAGGGAGGCTGAGATGGGAGGATCGCTTGAGCCTGGAAGGTAGCAGGAGATGGAGGCTGCAGTGAGTCTTGATGGAGCCAGTGCACTCCAGCATGGGTTACAGAGCACCACCTTGTCTCCAAAAAAAAAAGCAGCAGCAGCAGCTCATGCCTGTAATCCCAACACTTTGGGAGGCCAAGGTGAGAGAATCACTTGAGGCCAGGAGTTTAAGACCAGTTTAGGCAAAATAATGGAACCCTGTCTCTACCAAAAAAAAAAAAAGCTCAGTATGGTGGCTCGTGTCTGTAATCCCAGCACTTTGGGAGGCTGCGGCAGGAGGACAGCTTAAGTCTAGGAGTTCGAGACCAGCCTGGACAATATAGCAAGACCTCATCTCTATTAAATGAAGCTAAAAAAATTAGTCAGGCATGGTGGCATATGCCTGTAATCCCAGCTACTCAGAAGGCTTACCAGGGAGGATAGCTTGAACCCCAGGAATTTGAGGTTATAGTGAACTATGATTGTGAGAAAGAAAAGAAAGAAAAGAAAGAAAGAAAATTTAGGCCCAGTGAGGTGGTTCATGCTTGTAATGCCAGCACTTTGGGAGGCCAAGGCGGGCGGATCACAAGGTCAGGAGATTGAGACCATCCTGCTAACACAGTGAAACCCCGTCTCTACTAAAAATTAAAAAATTAGCCAGGTGTGGTGGTGGGCGCCTGTAGTCCCAGCTACTTGGGAGGCTGAGGCAAGAGAATGGCGTGAACCTGGGAGGCGGAGCTTGCAGTGAGCTGAGATCGCACACTGGACTCCAGCCTGGGCGACAGAGCGATACTCTGTCTTAAAAAAAAAAAAGAAAAGAAAATTTATAAAAGCAGAATCACGCAGGGCCTTGTAAGCCATATTCCTTTCCATTTTGCCTTAAAGAAACTGCATGATTATTAAATTAATTCATTAGATGAGTATAAAACAGTTCACACAGTGAATAATAAAAATCTAAAACAAAGCACAATAGATGGCATTAAAACATAAAAAACCTCTCTCAGATTTGAATAAATTTTACTTAATCTTCAAGCTTAAGTTCAAGTCTCAATCATTTCTATAATCAATACTTACTGAACACCTGCTCCAACAGGCCACTGGGGACATAAAGGAAGGGGACAGAGTCCTTGCCCTCCAGGAGCTCCAGGCTCTTGCCGAAGCCTTTCTGACATGCCCAGCTCACCATGGCCTCTCTTATTTCAAGGCCTAACATAGTTGCTGCACCACTCACTCACTTTGGCACCTAATCATAATCTGTTTTATATTGTTATCAAACATTATATGTGTATATTCATTATTTAAAGGAAAATAATATTTTAAGAAAAACTCCTGGGCTGGGCATGGTGGTTCATGCCTGTTCTTTGGGAGTGGGGTTTGTTCAGCACTTTGGGAGGCTGAGGCGGGTGGATCACTTGAGGTCAGGAGTTTGAGACCAGCCTGACCAACGTGGTGAAACCCAGTCTCTATTAAAAATACAAAAATTAGCTGGGCATGGTGGCACATGTCTGTAATCCCAGCTCCTTGGGAGGCTGAGGCAGGAGAAGTGCTTGAACCCAGGAGGCGGAGGTTGCTGAGCCGAGATCATGCCATTGCACTCTAGCCTGGGCAACAACAGTCATATTCTGTCTCAAAAAAGAAAAACTCCTGGCCAGGCACGGTGGCTCACGCCTGTAATCCCAGCACTTTGGGAGGCCGAGGCGGGTGGATCACAAGGTCAAGAGATCGAGATCATCCTGGCTAACGCAGTGAAATCCCATTTCTACTAAAAATACAAAAAATTAGCCGGGTGTGGTGGTGCGCACCTGTAGTCCCAGCTACTCAGAGGCTGAGGCAGGAGAATGGCGTGAATCGGCAGGCGGAGCTTGCAGTGAGCCGAGATCGCTCCACTGCACTCCAGCCTGGGCGACAAAGCAAGACTCCATCTCAGAAAAAAAAAAAAAAGAAAAGAAAACTCCTGGAGGACAGAGTTCACATCACATATTTTATTTCATTACTATTTGTACTACAAAATGAAGTAAAGAATTGAGTATAGAGTAAAATCTCTAATATTCGTTAGAATGCATTCTGACAAGAAATGTATATATTCTATGCCTCCAAATCTTTAAATCTGAAAAGAGTTTTGAAATGGGCTTGTAAAGAAAAATAAACGTGATGGATGCACACGAAACTTGATATCAGAAA
>NW_016804726.1:1607077-1623363 GCF_001698545.2 Rhinopithecus bieti
AAAAAAAAAAAAGAAAAAGAAAAACTCCTGGAGGACAGAGTTCACATCACATATTTTATTTCATTACTATTTGTACTACAAAATGAAGTAAAGAATTGAGTATAGAGTAAAATCTCTAATATTCGTTAGAATGCATTCTGACAAGAAATGTATATATTCTATGCCTCCAAATCTTTAAATCTGAAAAGAGTTTTGAAATGGGCTTGTAAAGAAAAATAAACGGGATGGATGCACACGAAACTTGAGATCAGAAAATAATCAACAAATACGAAGTACTTTTTTTTTTTTTTTTTTTTTTTTTTGAGACGGAGTCTCGCTATCACCCAGGCTGGAGTGCAGTGGCCGGATCTCAGCTCACCGCAAGCTCCGCCTCCCGGGTTCACGCCATTCTCCTGCCTCAGCCTCCCGAGTAGCTGGGACTACAGGCGCCCGCCACGTCGCCCGGCTAGTTTTTTGTATATTTTAGTAGAGACGGGGTTTCACCCTGTTAGCCAGGATGGTCTCCATCTCCTGACCTCGTGATCCACCCGTCTCGGCTTCCCAAAGTGCTGGGATTACAGGCTTGAGCCACCGCGCCCGGCCACGAAGTACTTCTTACCACAATCAAAACAAACACACACACACACACACACACACACACACACACACACACACACACTTCTGTATGTACTCTGGCACAAAAAGAGGTCAAGAAATTTAAAGAGCAGCCAAAATTATTAAGAGGAGGAACTGAAGGACAATTATAATAGCTAATTATCTTAGGCAATCGGTGACTATGAAAAAAGGTGCAATCAGGCTATCTGATCAATTAGAACGCTAAGGATAATTCTGGGACCATTTTTCATGGTGAATGAAGAACTATAGAACAGTAATGCCTTCACGTGAGGCAATTCCAGGAGGCTGAAAACAAGACAGGGTAAAACTATGGAATTTACATTGCTTCAGGAAAGGGGAATTACCTTGGGCTTTATTTAGTGCAATCCTGAACTGCGATAGAGCTAGATTAGGTCTCCCATTGGAGAACTGACATAACTGAAGCCTGAGAGGGTACTGCGGATGAGATCACACGGATTTAATTTGGGAAAATGGAGGCTAAGAGGCATGATCATAAATCTAGATTATAAGTGCCACATACACATTGAACCTAGCGTTTTTTCTCATCCAAACTTGAAACATTTGGCAAAGGATGCCTTTACAAACTTCAGGAAGGCATCTACTTTACTTCAATTATAAAGGAACGTATTACACATTAGAAGTGGTATCTCAAAATGACTGAGAATGCGAGCTCTGGAAGTCAGACTGCCTGCGTTCATAACCCAGCTCTACCACCTAGCAGCTCTGTGACCTGGGGCAAATTCCTTAATACTCTACTTCTTGGGTTCCTCAATGGAGAAAATGGAGGCAATAACAGGACCTGTCTCACAAAGCTGTGGTGAAGATTACAATGCATGCAAAGTACTCAGAAAAAAAGGGTCTAACACATGGTAAGCTCTCAATAAACACTAGCTATTAATATACTTCTAGAATTCATCATAAAAATCAGGAAACAAATTGATTTTTTTCTTTTTTTTTTTTTGAGACGGAGTCTCGCTCTGTCACCCAGGCTGGAGTGCAGTGGCCAGATCTCAGCTCACTGCAAGCTCCGCCTCCCGGGTTTGCGCCATTCTCTTGCCTCAGCCTCCCACGTAGCTGGGACTACAGGCGCCCACCACCTCGCCCGGCTAGTTTTTTGTATTTTTTAGTAGAGACAGGGTTTCACCATGTTAGCCAGGATGGTCTCGATCTCCTGACCTCGTGATCCACCCGTCTCGGCCTCCCAAAGTGCTGGGATTACAGGCTTGAGCCACCGTGCCCGGCCAACAAATTGATTTTTTAAAGGTTCAAATATATTTAGGAATGGGAAATCAATATATGGCTACTTATAGAACTGGGACATACCCAACTTCAAGATTAGTGATGTCTGAATGGGATGAACCAGTAAGACCATGCCTATTTTCCTTAAGTTTTCAACTCTAGAAAGTAATGACTACTACCTTTGCTAACTGTTTCTTCATTAATTTTGCAAAAGGTATAAAAGCAATATGGAAAAAAGAGGTAGAAAAGAAAGAAGTAGATTAGCAGACAAGGTGATTTCCTCAGATCAGAATCTGATGTGCCAAATGGGTGATGTTCCCATGATTGGCTGAGGTCTTCCAGGACTTCGCATCTTTATAAAAAGGTGGGGAGTGGGGAGGAGGCAGGTCTATTACTCCACCTTCACTTACGGCACTTTCCCTTTCACCCAGTACACTCCACAAAGGCCTTCTTTCAGTTCCAGTATCAGGCCAGACTCTTTCCTGTCTCAGGGCTTTGGCAGGCTGATCTGTCTCCTACCTGGAACACTGTAGCTCCCTTATTACCCTCCTGTGGCTACTTCTTTCTCATCCTAGATTCCCAGTATCAAAGTTACTACACTTGATACCCTTATATAAAATACGTCTCTTGGCTGGGTGCAGTGGTTCACACCTGTAATCCTAGCACTTTGGGAGGCTGAGGTGGGAGGATCATGTGAGGTCAGGAGTTCAAGACCAACCTGGCAAACATGGCGAAACCCCGTCTCTACTAAAAATATAAAAATTAGCCGGGTGTGGTGGCGTGCACCTGTAATTCCAGCTACTCTGGAGGCTGAGGCAGGAGAATCACTTGAATCCAGGAGGCAGAGGTTGCAGTGAGCTGAGATCATACCACTGTACTCCAGCCTGGGCAACAGAGCAAGACTCATCTCAAAAAAAAAAAAAAAGGTCTCTCTTGTTATTTTCTATCACAGCACCCAGTGCACCTCTGGTGCAGAAGGTACTTATGCAATTTGCAACTAATTATTTGTTTATGTATTTATTTTTAATGTCTCCCCCATTAGACAGCTCCATGATGGCAAAGAATATCTTTGTTCATTATATCAACCTCATTTACCTTAACACGTTGACTAGCATAGAGTGGACGCTCAATGAACATCTGCTGAATGAATGAAATAATGACTCCTAAGGCCCCTTTCAGCTGCCCAATAATTATTAGGTAATAGGATGAAAAATACCCAGTGTAAAGGGAGAGGCTTTTACTTGGGGTATAGGAAATATTTGATTCTTCACTATGATAAAAAAACAAGCAACTAAATAGCTCCATTCCAAGAAGCTTAGTTAAAACTTGACTGATGTGGGCCAGGCACGGTGGCTCACACCTGTAATCCCAGCACTTTGGAAGGCTGAGGCAGGCTGATCACAAAGTCAGGAGATCGAGACCATCCTGGCTAACAAGGTGAAACCCCATCTCTACTAAAAATACAAAAAATTAGCAGGGCATGGCGGCAGGCGCCTGCAGTCCCAGCTACTCGGGAGGCTGAGGCAGGAGAATGGCGTGAACCCGGGAGGCGGAGCTTGCAGTGAGCAGAGATTGCGCCACTGCACTCCAGCCTAGAGCTAGAGCGAGACTCCGTCTCAAAAAAAAAACAAAACTTGACTGATGTAATCTATTAATGAGTAACAGCTTCCTCAATGACTTTGTAAGTTTTGCTTTCAGATGTGCCTTATCATTTTAACAACTGGTTATCTAGGCCCAAACCCCTGTCAAATAATGGGTTGGCTACATAAGAATTAGCCGATAAGCTCATTAAAAATACAGATTTTTGGACCAAAACTCCAGGAGATTGATTTAGTATTTGTGAAGTAAAGCTCTAGAATCGATATAATTAAAATTTTTCTCATTTTAAATAGATATTGTGTGTATGTAATACACAGGTCTAGAGGTTAGAAACAGTGTATAGCAAAGCTTCTCTTCTACTTCTGTTTCCCTGGCATTAAGTTCCCCTTTCCATAAGCTACTGCTGTTACCAATTTCTTGTGTATCCTTTTTTTTTTTTTTTTTTGAGACGGAGTCTCGCTCTGTGGCCCGGGCTGGAGTGCAGTGGCCGGATCTCAGCTCACTGCAAGCTCCGCCTCCCGGGTTCACACCATTCTCCTGCCTCAGCCTCCCGAGTAGCTGGGACTGCAGGCGCCCGCCACCTCGCCCGGCTAGTTTTTTGGTATTTTTAGTAGAGACGAGGTTTCACCGAGTTAGCCAGGATGGTCTCGATCTCCTGACCTCGTGATCCGCCCGTCTCGGCCTCCCAAAGTGCTGGGATTACAGGCTTGAGCCACCGCGCCCGGCCTCTTGTGTATCCTTTTGGATAATTATTTGCCTATGCAAGCACATATATATCCTCTGATTTACATATTTAAAGAGGTGTTCTACTCTTGTTTTTTCTAATCTCATTTAACAATATATGTTGGAAATGAAGGTATCTGCATTTTAAACAAGTACCCTAGATGATTTTGATGTGAAGCCAAATATAGAAACAACTCATGGGCCCACGGTTGTGGGATTAAATTCAATTCACTACAACATATTAGAAACTCAAGGACATTGAAGGATGCTCTCAAAAGTAGCCTTGCTTACTTGACCTCGGCCCCCTCGTCTTACAGAGATGAACTAAATAATTCGCCAATGTCTCCACAGAAGCCAGGAAAAATTAGCCATTCAAATGGATGCTGTCAAAGCTTCAATTTTCAATTATTGGAATTCCTTCCTGCTCATCATTACTCGAAGTTACAAACTTGACAATTCCTGTGTTACACAAGACATTCCTGTATTTACGTTGAAAAGAGGTGTGATCGTCACTGAATGAGGGCTGGTTTTTCTCACCGAAATACTTGCTTTACTAATCTTTATTCACACAACCTAATCCAAACTTCCCCCAAAACTGCTTTCTTACCATTTGAGCTAAAGCAATTAACTTAGAAACTGTGGGGAGAAGATTGCTCGGTGAATCCCGGAGTTCGGGGCTCCTCTTGTCCTGACTTGACCTACCTGGGGGGTGGTCCCTAGGCAGCTGTATCTCCCCCATCCCACCTACCCGCCGGACTGCATAGGGAGCTTCCTTTTGGCACTGAGGCAAGGTTCTCCGAGGGCCACCCGACCTCCGCAGTGTCTCTGTCACCACGAGGGGCACTGCGCTGCAAGCATCCTCACCTTTCCGACACCGCGCCAAGGAGGCAGGAGTGCACCAGGCTACCCGAGCGAGGCAGGGAACCCGCTGGGATCCAGCGCTGGTTTACTCCACACCCCCGTCGAAGGGGCTCTCGAGGGCTCAGTTTCTGCCCGAGCCCCCTGCAAGGTGGAGGAATGACTCCTCTATCCCTTCCCCTTGAATTCAAACGTGAGGATGGTATCTGCGAGGCTAACGCGGGGCTCAGAGGGCCCAAACCTCAGACCACTCTCTTCTCCACTCGGCTTTTCTTCCATCCTCTGGGCCATGTGTCTTCCCGTGAGTCGTGGCCCAAGTCTCCCCACCTCGGCCAGCCGCCACCCTCTGGCCTGGCTCCCGCCCTCCTGCCCACCTGGCCCCTTCCCCCTCACCCAGCATGATGGGGCTGAGCCGCCGGGCCAGGCCCTTGGACAGGTCGTACACGTAGAGCTTCACCGGATAGAGATTCGGCGGCTCCATTGGGACCCGTGGCGACGGCGGCCACGACGGCCCTCGGGCACCCGGCAGCGACTTGGACCTTCCCGTACCCGAGGGGGGTGGAAAGCGGAGGGAAAGGGGGGGACTGAGCCCGCCTGAGGGGTGGGGGAGAGGCCGCCCTGCGCTGCTCGCACCCCCACACCCGCTACCGGCAACGACTACTGTGAGGTGACAGAGAGCGGACAGGCAGGGCCCACACGGAAGAGGGGGCGGGGACAGGCATGCACTTTTGCGCATGTGCTTATTGTCCTGACGTACGGCGGGGGCGTGGCTTTGCAGAAGTGGGCGGGGCTCTCTGATTTCGTCAGGCACGTAGGTAGAAGCTGGTTGGGGAGTGTGCGTGCCAGCCTGACGCGAAATGGTGCGCACATGCGTGATGACGTAGGGGGCGTTGATTGGGACTAAGAACAGGGCCCACGCATGCGTGGAATCTCGTCTTCTGTCCAAGTTGGTCGCTTCTCTGCGCCAAAGGTAAGCGGGCCGTTACCCATTTCTGTTGTTCGCCAGCTAGGCCTGGCCTCGTCCCGCTTCGCCCGCTCGGTTTCGCGCGCCCCCATAGCCTTGCTAGAGGGTTACCGTTGGCCTTAAGTGTGAGAATCCGAGGGGTAGCGACAGACTCGAGACCACGCTCGTTCCTCCCGAAGGAGGCGGCACCTCGCGTTTGAGGCCCGCCTGCGTTTGAGGCCCTCCTGCGCTTGCGGCCTGCCTGCACTTGAGGCCCGTCTGCGTTTGAGACCTCATTGGGCGTGATTGAGGAATTTGGGGAGGTTTTTGGGCGGTATTGAGGACGAGGGGGTCCGTTAGTGAGCACAGAATCCCGGAGCGGGAATCCTTCATCGTCTAAATGGCGCCGGGGGCGGGACCTCCGGCTTCTGGCTTCCGCAGGCCGCCGCGGGCCCTGAAACGTGAGGGATAGCTGAGATGAGGCTGTTATTGGGATGGCCCCCATGCGCATTTACATGCAGTGCGGCAGGATTTACCGTCCACGTACCTCACTACTAACCAAGCCTTTAGAACAGATCTCACGAGAACCTAGAGGTCGGTATTTTTTCGGTTTAAATTTGCCTGTTACTGACTTTAACGTCTTTCGCCTAGTGAGCAGTAGCCAACATGTCAGGGTGGGAGTCATATTACAAAACCGAGGGCGATGAAGAAGCAGAAGAAGAACAAGAAGAGAACCTTGAAGCAAGTGGTAAGTGACTTCAGCATGTAGTGCCATTCGGTGTGTGGAAGAAAGACCTTCCCTGCCCATCTCTGCTGGGTGGACTTTTCTGTTTGATGGCATGCCCTTCTCCCAAATAATTCTGAAGTTCTTTTTTTCCTTTGAACTTTGCAGAGCTACACTAGGCTCTTATATTCAGATCCTACTCTAGTCTGCTCTAAGTTTTTTCTGGACACTGGTAGTTTGACATCTTTTGGGCCCTGATAAATGGCCATGACCATGGGTATTTTTTGCCATTTTTTTTTTTTTTTTTTTTTTTTTTTGAGACGGAGTCTCGCTCTGTGGCCCGGGCTGGAGTGCAGTGGCCAGATCTCAGCTCACCGCAAGCTCCGCCTCCCGGGTTCACGCCATTCTCCTGCCTCAGCCTCCCGAGTAGCTGGGACTACAGGCGCCCGCCACCTCGCCCGGCTAGTTTTTTGTATTTTTTAGTAGAGACGGGGTTTCACCATGTTAGCCAGGATGGTCTCGATCTCCTGACCTTGTGATGCGCCCGCCTCGGCCTCCCAAAGTGCTGGGATTACAGGCTTGAGCCACCGCGCCCGGCCTTTTTTGCCATCTTAAGTGGTTCAGGTGAGACCCTTCTCATCCAGGAGAGTAGTTTTACCATTCCAGGACCTCAGTGTAAAAATGCCCCCACCCTACAATAACTACCCCAACCAAAGAATAAATGCAAGCAACACAGTTACAGGAAAGCGATTGATTCCCTCAATGTAGCCTCCAGGTTTAGGAGTGTATGTTCAGGCAGCACAGTAACACACAGAACAAAGGAAGAGAAATAGGAGTACATGTAATCTTCATACTGGTTAATTTAACTCTTGGGTAGACGATTTTGAATTTTTTTTTTTTTTTTTTTGAGATGGAGTCTTGCTCTGTCATCCAGTCTGGAGTGCAGTGGCGCGATCTTGGCTCACTGCAACCTCCAATCCCCAGGTTCAAGCGATTCTCCTGCCTCAGCCTCCCGAGTAGCTGGGATTACAGGCGCGCTGTAATTTTTATACTTTTAGTAGAGATGGGGTTTCACCCGTCTTGGCCAGGCTGATCTTGAATTCCTGACCTTGTGATCCACCCTCCTCGGCCTCCCAAAGTGCTGGGATTACAGGCGTGAGCCACCGCGTCCGGCCAAAATTTTGAATACTTTTATTAAAAGTGAGAAACGGCCAGGCGCGATGTCTCAAGACTAATCCCAGCACTTTGGGAGGCCGAGGCGGGCGGATCACGAGGTCAGGAGATCGAGACCATCCTGAAACCTCGTCTCTACTAAAAAAAATATAAATAATTAACCGGACATGGTGGTGAGCACCTGTAGTCCCAGCTACTCGGGAGGCTGAGGCAGGAGAATGGCGTAAACACGGGAGGCGGAGCTTGTAGTGAGCCGAGATGGCGCCACTGCACTCCAGCCTGGGCGACAGAGCGAGACTCTGTCTCAAAAAAAAAAAAAGTGAGAAACATGTAGGAAATATAAAAAATTAAAAAATTTGCCGTAATCTGTATAATCTACCACCCTAACACAACTACCGGCATTTTGACATTTTTGTATTTTTCCTTCAAGTATCTTTCAATCTTTATTTCCTAATAAAATATGTATCTGTTTTCTAATTTTTTTTTTTTTTTTTTTTTTTTTGAGGCGGAGTCTCGCTCTGTCGCCCAGGCTGGAGTGCAGTGGCTGGATCTCAGCTCACTGCAAGCTCCGCCTCCCGGGTTCACGCCATTCTCCTGCCTCAGCCTCCCAAGTAGCTGGGACTACAGGCGCCCGCCACCTCCCCCGGCTATCTGTTTTTTAATTTTTTAATAGAGACAGGCTGGAGTGCAGTGGTGAGATCGTCATAGCTCCCTGTAACCTCAAACTCCCCGGCTCAAGTGATCCTCCTGCTTCAGCTATCTCAGTAGCTAGTACTAATGTGCCACCAACTCCCAATACTTTTTAAATTTTTTGTAGAGACAGGGTCTTGCTATGTTGATCAGGCTGGTCTCAAATTGCTGGCCTCAAGCGATTCCCCCCCAGCCTTGGCCTCCCAGAGTTCTAGGTTTATAGTCATGAGCCTCTATGGCCAGCCTGTATCTGATTTCTTGTATTGTTGTAACAATGGTGCATATACATTTTTGCCATTTTAATTTACACCAGTCTTCCAAATATAATTTTAAACAAATGTACATAATTTTGTGTTCTACCTTTTTTCTTACTGTTGTAGCATGGATATATCTTTCTTTGCAAGTACACATATTTAATCTCTATAACTCCTTTTATTTATTTATTTACTGAGACAGAGTCTCGCTCTGTTGCCCAGGCTGGAGTGCACTGGCTCAATCTTGGCTCACTGCAACCTCTGCCACCCCGGTTCAAGCTATTCTCCCATCTCAGCCTTCCGAGCAGCTGGGAACATAGGCGTGTGCACCACCACACCCAGCTAATTTTTGTATTTTAGTAGAGACAGCCGGGCGCGGTGGCTCACGCCTGTAATCCCAGCTCTCAGGGAGGCAGAGGCGGGAGGATAGCTTGAGCCCAGGAGTTCGAGACCTGCCTGGGTAATACAGCGAGACCCCGTTCTGCACAAAAAGGAAAAAAAAAAAAAGACAAAAAAAAAAATAAGCGCAACTCCCCTTAGTAGAGACAGTGTTTCGCCATTGTTGGCCAGGCTGGTCTTGAACTCCTGGCCTTAGGTGATTTGCCCACCTCGGCCTCCCAAAGTGCTGGGATTACAGGTGTGAGCCACCGTGCCTGGCGTATAGCTCATTTTAAATATACCATGATTTGGCCAGGTGTGGTGGCTCACGTCTGTATTCCCAACACTTTGGGAGCAGATCACCTGAGGTCAGGGGTTCAAGACCAGCCTAGCCAACATAGCAAAACCCCGTCTCTACTAAAAGATGCAAAAATTAGTTGAGTCTGTGGTGACATGCACCTGTAGCCTCAGCTGCCCAGGAGGCTGAGGCACGAAAATTGCTTCAACCCAGGAGTCAGAGGCTACAGTGAACCAAGATTGCAACACTGCATTCCACCCTGGGCGACAGAGTGAAACCCTGTCTCAAAAAAATAAAATAGGGGTCGGGCGTGGTGGCTCAGGTCTGTAATCCCAGCACTTTGGGAGGCCGAGGTGGGTGGATCACGAGGTCAGGAGATCGAGACCATCCTCAGTAACATGGTGAAACCCCGTCTCTACTAAAAAAATACAAAAAGTTAGCCAGGCGTGGTGGCAGGTGCCTGTAGTCCCAGCTACCCTGGAGGCTGAGGCAGGAGAATGGCGTGAACCCGGGAGGCGGAGCTTACAGTGAGCGGAGATCGCATCACTGCACTCCAGCCTGGGTGACAGCAAGATTCCGTCTCAAAAAAATAATAATAAAATAAAATAAACCAGGCATGGTGGTTTATACCTGTAATCCTAGCACTTTGGGAGGCCAAGGCAGGTGGATCACCTGAAGTCAGGAGTTTGAGACCAGCCTGACCAACATGGTGAAACTCCCATCTCTACTAAATGCAGAAAATTAGCTGGGCATGGTGGCACATGCCTGTAATCCCAGCTACTTGGAGATAACCAGACGTTATATACCTTTTTAGGAAAAAACACGTTACTTACGATAGAGTCATGCTGAAGAAAGAAAACCTGAATCTGATTAAGCCTCTCTAGGTCCTTAGTAGGAAGGACAGAGGACTATGTTAATCTGCACCAAAAGAGGTCAATCGGCAGGCCCGGCAAGGTGGCTCATGCCTGTAATCCCAATACTTTGGGAGGCCGCGGCAGAGGATCGATCAAGCCCAGAAGTTCAAGGCTGCAGTAAGCTATGATTGCGCCACTGTGTTCCAGCCTGTGTGAGAGAACAAGACTCTGTTTGTAAAATGATTAATTCATTACTTTTATTTATTTATTTATTTGAGGTGGAGTCTCTGTCGTCAGGCTGGAGTGCAGTGGCGTAGTCTCGACTCGCTGCAACCTCTGCCTCCTGGGTTCAAGCGATTCTCCTGCCTCAGCCTCCTTAGTAGCTGGAATTACAGGCATGTGCCACCACACCCAGCTAATTTTTGTATTTTTAGTAGAGATGGGGTTTCACCATGTTGTCCAGGATGGTCTCAATCTCAACTTCGTGATCCACATGCCTCGGCCTACTAAGGTGGTGGGATTATAGGCATGAGCCACCGTGCCCTGCCATTTATTTATTTTTATTTTTTGTGAAACAGGGTCTCACTCTGTCACCCAGACTGGAGTGCAGTGGCGCAATCTTGGCTCACTGCAGCCTCCGCCTCCCGGGTTCAAGCAGTTCTATCTACCTCAGCCTCCCTAGTAGGTGGGATTACAGGCATGTGCCACCACACGCAGCTAATTTTTGTATTTTTAGTAGAGATGAGGTTTCACTGTGTTGTCCCAAATGGTCTCAATCTTTTGTCCTCATGATCCATAGGCCTTGGCCTCCCAAAGTGCTGGGATTACAGGTGTGAGCCACTGTGCCTGGCCAAAATAATTATTTATTTATTTTTGAGACGTGGTGTTGCTCTGTGGCCCAGGCTGGAGAGTAGTGGTGTGATCTCTGCTCACTGCAACCTCTGCCTCCCGGGTTCAAGTAATTCTCCTGCCTCAGCCTCCTGATTAGCTGGGATTACAGGTGGGCACCACCATGCCTGGCTAATTTTTTTTTTTTTTTTTTTTTGAGATGGAGTCTCACTCTGTCGCCCAGGCTGGAGTACAGTGGCGTGATCTCGGCTCACTGCAAGCTCTGCCTCCCGGGTTCACGCCATTCTCCTGCCTCAGCCTCCCGAGTAACTGGGACTACAGGCACCTGCCACAACACCCAGCTAATTTTTTGTATTTTTAGTAGAGGCAGGGTTTCACGGTGTTAGCCAGGATGGTCTTGATCTCCTGACCTCGTGATCCGCCCACCTCAGCCTCCCAAAGTGTTGGGATTACAGACGTGAGCCACCACGCCCGGCCTAATGTTTCTATTTTTAATAGAGATGGGGTTTCACCGTGTTAGCCAGGATGGTCTCTATCTCCTGAGCTCGTGATCTGCCTGCCTCGGCCTCCCAAAGTGCTGGGATTACAGGTGTGAACCACCGCACCCGGCGTAATGTTTGTATTTTCAGTAGAGACGGGGTTTCACCATGTTGACCAGGCTGGTGTCGAACTCCTGACCTCAAGTGATCTGCCTGGCTTGTTCTCCCAGAGTGTTGGGATTACAAACATGAGCCACTGTGCCCCACCTAATTAATTTTTTTAAAAAGGCAATCAGCAAAATCCAGAATGTGGATAAGTGTATAATACAAAGCATCTTGGCTCTTTAGCAAATAAATTACAAGGGAAAAAAGAGAGGGTATCTGTAGATGAAGAGGCTTCAGAAACACTAAGTCAAAGCTAATGTTTAGAAATGTAGCTTTGGGTGATAAAATTTTAAAGAAACGGGTGGGTGTGTGGTAGATCATGCCTATAATCCTAGCTCTAGCCCAGGGCGGGCCTGGGTGCAGTGGCTCACGCCTGTAATCCCAGCACTTTGGGAGGCTGAGGTGGGTAGGTCACCTGAGGTCAGGATTTCAAGACCAACCTGGCCAACATGGTGAAACCCTGTCTCTACTAAAAATATAAAATTAGCTGGGCGTGGTGGCGGGCGGCTATAATCCCAGCTACTCGGGAGGCTGAGGTAGGAGAATCACTTGACCCTGGGAGGCGGAGGTGGTAGTGAGCTGAGATCATGCCACTGTACTCCAACCTGGCAGCAGAGCGAGACTCTGTCTCAAAAAAAAAAGTGGCCGGGCGCGGTGGCTCAAGCCTGTAATCCCAGCACTTTGGGAGGCCGAGACGGGTGGATCACGAGGTCAGGAGATCGAGACCATCCTGGCTAACACGGTGAAACCCCGTCTCTACTAAAAACTACAGAAAACTAGCCGGGTGAGTTGGCGGGTGCCTGTAGTCCCAGCTACTCGTGAGGCTGAGGCAGGAGAATGGCGTAAACCCGGGAGGTGGAGCTTGCAGTGAGCTGAGATCTGGCCACTGCACTCCAGCCCGGGAGACAGCGAGACTCCGTCTCAAAAAAAAAAAAAAGAAAAAACAATAGAGGCCTAGGCGGAAGGATTGCCTGAGCTCAGAAGTTTGAGAACAGCCTGCGCAATGTATCACGATACCATCTCTACAGTACATTTAAAAAATTAGCTGGTCATGGTGGCATACACCTGTAGTCCCAGTTACTCGGGAGGCTGAGGCAGGAGGATAGCTTGAACCCAGGAGTTCAAGGTTGCAGTGAGCTATGATTGTGTGATTGTGTCACTGCACTCCAGCCTGGGTGATGGGGTGATGGGAGTGAGACTGTATCTCCAAAAAAAAAAAAAAAAAAAGACAGTCAGGATATTGACTTTTGGGGGAGATGGGTGTTGTAATTGGGAAGGAACATAATTATGAGGAGTTTCTAGGGTGTCTGGCAAGACTCAATTTCCTGACATAGGTGGAGATTTTATGGTTGTCACTTTATAATAATTGATTAGGTTATACTTTATGGCCTTTGTTTGTTTTCTATGGTAAACAAATACGAATACAAGGACAAACATTTTCTTCTACTTTTTTCTCCGTAGGAGACTATAAATATTCAGGAAGAGATAGTTTGATTTTTTTGGTTGATGCCTCCAAGGCTATGTTTGAATCTCAGAGTGAAGATGAGTTGACACCTTTTGACATGAGCATCCAGGTAAGACTACCTTTTAATTTAAGACAAATTTAAAAACAGTATTGACTGGGCATGGCTCATGCCTGTAATCTCAATACATTGGGAGGCCGAGACGGGCAGATCACTTGAGCCTAGGGTTTTGAGACCAACCTGATAACGTGGAGAAACCCCATCTCTACAAAAATAAATAAATCATCCAGGTGTAGTGGTGCACACCTGTAGTCCTAGCTACTAGGGAGGCCGAGGCAAGAGGATTGCTTGAGCCCAGGAGATCAAGGCTGCAGTGAGCTGGGATTGTGCTGCTCACTGTACTCCAGCATGGGTAAGACAGCAAGACTGTCTCAAAAAAAAAAAAGCCAAAAAAACACCACAAAAAAGAAGTAGGCGCCTCCTCTTGCAGAGATGAGAGTATAAAGGAAGAAGGGAAGTTCCCGCAGTTATAGTGTGGAAAAGAGTGAGTGATACTTGGGAGTTGACTACTACCTGTGGTTGGAGAAGATGGCTACAATAAAAAGGCAACTTCAATTTTAAAACAGGCACAGGACTTGAGAATACATTTCTCCTGCCGGGCGTGGTGGCTCGTGTCTGTAATCCCAGCACTTTGGGAGGCGGAGGCAGGCGGATCATGAGGTCAGGAGTTTGAGACCAGGTTGGCCAACATGGTGAAACCCCGTCTCTGCTGATAATGCAAAAATAATTAGCCAGACATGGTGGTGCGCTTCTGTAGTCCCAGGTACTCGGGAGGCTAAGGCAGGAGAATCTCTTAAACCCGGGAGATGGAGGTTGCGGTGAGCTGAGATTGCACCACTGCACTCCAGCTTGAGCAACAGAGTGAGACTGTCTCAAAGGAAAAAAAAAAAGACAAGACATTTCTCCAAAGATATGCAGATGTCCAACAAGCACAGGAAAAGATACTCAGCATGTTTAGTCATTAGAGAAAGGCAAATGAAAATCATAATGAGCTACCACTCACACCCACTATATAAACAAACTAAAATTTAAAAAACACCAGGAGAAAATAAGAAGTGTTGGCAAGACTGTGGAGAAATGGGTGTGATTGACTGTACCTGACCTGTTTTTGTTTCTTTAGAGGTTGTGTTTCATGTAACATAAAATTAACCATTTGAAAGTATACAATTCAATGACACACATTCACAACGTTATGCAACCACGACCTCTATCTTATTCCAAAACATTTTGAATGGCTAAACAGTGGCGTATGGATATACATTCCATGAAAAAGAATGAAGAATTGATACGTACTACAAAGTAGATGAACCTTGAAAGCATTATGCTAAGTGAAAGAAGCCAGATACAAAAAGTCAAATATTGTATGATTTCATTTGCATGAAATATCCAGAATAGGTAAGTTCTTAATGCAGAGTGGTGGTTGGTTACCTGAGGCACAGGGAAGAGATGAACCGGGAGCAACTGCTTAGTGGGTACTGGGTTTGCTTTTGGGGTGATGAAAATTTTTTGGAACTAGAGTTGGTAGTTGTACAACATTGTGAATGTTTGTGTGTGTATTTATTTTTATTTTTATTGTTGTTATTATTATTATTTTTTGAGGGGGAGTCTCGCTCTGTCGCCCAGGCTGGAGTGCAGTGGCCGGATCTCAACTCACGGCAAGCTCCGCCTCCCGTGTTTACGCCATTCTCCTGCCTCAGCCTCCCGAGTAGCTGGGACTACAGGCGCCCGCCACCTCGCCCGGCTAGTTTTTTGTACTTTTAGTAGAGACGGGGTTTCACCATGTTAGCCAGGATGGTCTCGATCTCCTGACCTCGTGATCCTCCCATCTCGGCCTCCCAAAGTGCTGGAATTACAAGCTTGAGCCACCGTGCCCGGCCTTTATTATTTTTTTGAGATGGAGTCTCACTGTTGCTCAGGCTGGAGTGCAGTGGGTCGATCTTGGCTCACTGCAAACTCTGCCTTCCGGGTTCACGCCATTCTCCTACCTTAGCCTCCGGAGTAGCTGGGACTACAGGCGCCTGCCACCATGCCCGGCTAATTTTTTGTATTTTTAGTAGAGATGGGGTTTCACCGTGTTAGCCAGGACGGTCCCAATCTCCTGAACTCGTGTTCTACCTGCCTCGGCCTCCCAAAGTGCTGGGATTACAGGCGTGAGCCACTGCGCCCAGCCTTTTGTGTGTATTTATGCTTTTTAAAAATTTTTATTTATTTTTTTTTTTTTGAGATAGAGTCTCGCTCCGTCACCAGGCTGGAGTGCAGTGGTGCAATTTTGGCTCACTGCAACCTCCAACTCCCTGATTCAGGCGATTCTCCTGCCTTAGCCTCTCCAGTAGCTGAGATTACAGGCATGCGTCACCACGCCCAGCTGATTTTTGTATTTTTAGCAGAAACGGGGTTTCACCATATTGGCCAGGATGATCTCGGACCGCTGACCTTGTGATCTGCTCGCCTCGGCCTTCCAAAGTGCTAAGATTGCACGCGTGAGGCACTGCACCTGGCCTTGCTTTTTTTTTTCGAGATGGTGTCCCACTATTCTTCAGGCTGGTTTGGAACTCCTGGGCTCAAGCAATCCACCCACCTCAGCCTCCTGAGTGACTGGGATTAAGGCATGTGCCACTATGCCTGGCACATTGTGAATGTATTAAATACCTCTTAATTGTTCGCTTAGAAATGATTCATTTTTTTGGCCGGGCGCGGTGGCTCAAGCCTGTAATCCCAGCACTTTGGGAGGCTGAGACGGGCAGATCACGAGGTCAGGAGATCGAGACCATCCTGGCTAACCCGGTGAAACCCCGTCTCTACTAAAAAATACAAAAAACTAGCCGGGCGAGGTGGCGGGCGCCTGTAGTCCCAGCTACTCGGGAGGCTGAGGCAGGAGAATGGCGTGAACCCGGGAGGTGGAGCTTGCAGTGAGCTGAGATC
>NW_016804726.1:1626884-1634755 GCF_001698545.2 Rhinopithecus bieti
AAAAAAAAAAAAAAAAAAAGGAAATGATTCTTTTTTTATCTAAATTTCAGCTTAATTAAAAAGATTACTGCTTCTTTTGTGTACTTCATAGAGAAGAATTTTTGCAGATTTGTTTTATATCTCATGCCTCGTAATTTTAGAATTTGGAACTGAACAGAAACTTTTCATGTTCTAATTTGTGTACAAATAGTTCTTGTAGGCAGGGTGTGGTGGCTCACGCCTGTAATCCCAGCACTTTGGGAGGCTGAGGTGAGTGAATCACTTGAGGTCAGGAGCTCGAGACCAGCTTGGCCAACATGGTGAAACTCTATCTCTACTCAAAATGAAAAATTAGCCGGGCATGGTAGTGCAGGCCTGTAGTCCCAGCTATTCGGGAGGCTGAGGTAGGAGAATTGCTTGAACTGTGGAGGTGGAGGTTGCAGTGAGCCAGGATCGTGCCACTGCACTCCAGCCTGGGTGACAGAGAGAGACTCCATCTCAAGAAAAAAAAAGAAATCGTTCTTGTAGTTGGCAAACCAGAGTATCTTGCACCAAAAAAAAAAAAAAAAAAAAACTCGGTGTGGTGGTGTGCACCTGTAGTCCCAGCTACTCAGGAGGCTGAGGTGAGAGGATTGCTTGAACCCAGGAGTTTGAGGCTGCACTGAGCTATGATTGTGCCAGTGAACCCTAGCCTGGGCAACAGAGTAAGACCCTGTCTCTTAAAAAAAAAAAAAAAAAAAGGCCGAGCACAGTAGCTCATACCTGTAATCCCAGTGCTTTGGGAGGCCAAGGTGGGCGAATCACGAGGTCAAGAGATCAAAATAATCCTGGCCAAAGTGGTGAAACCCTGTCTCTACTAAAAATACAAAAATTAGCTGGGTGTGGTGGTGAGTTCCTATAGTCCCAGCTACTCATGAGGCTGAGGCAGGAGAATCACTTGAACCTGGGAGGCGGAGGTTGCAGTGAGCCGAGATGGCACCATTGCACTCCAACCTGGGCGACAGAGCCATACTCCGTCTCAAAAAAAAAAAAAGTGTATGTGTAAAATAAGATAATAGAACCATGAATGAAAACAATCATTAATTTAAAATGGTTCTCAAACAGAATTACTTGCAGGGCATTAAAACAGACTACAGAACCTTGCCCCAGAATCAGAATTTCTGATTCTCTACATCTAGAATGGAGACCAAGAATTTGCATTTCTAGTAAGTTGTCAGGTGATCCTGATGTTACTGATTTGGAGACCATCACTTTGAAGAGCAGTGCTTTAACCTGTTTTAGACCGTGAACTTCTTTTTTTTGTGTCGCCCAGGCTTGAGTGCAGTGGCATGAACTTGGCTCACTGTAAGCTCCGCCTCCCGGGTTCATGCCATTCTCCTGCCTCAGCCTCCCAAGTAGCTGGGACTATAGGTGCCCACCACCACTCCCAGCTAATTTTTTGTTTTTATTTTTTAGTAGAGGCAGGGTTTCACCATGTTAGCCAGGATGATCTTGATCTCCTGACCTTGTGATCTGCCCGCCTTGGCCTCCCAAAGTGCTGGGATTATAGGCTTGAGCCACTGCACCCGGCCAACCGTGGACCTCTTTGAGGGTATGATGACAGCTACATACCTTCCCCTCAAAAAAGATAGTACTCACAGTTCTACCTGTAATTTCAGAGAGTTAATGGAACCCTTGATGCCTGAAGACCTCAGAAGAAAATGTACTGTTAGGTAGCAAGGAAATGAGACATTCATAGATGAGCACAATTTGATAACCAATAATAAGTATTCAGTATTTGATAAGCAATAGAAAACATTTTTTGAAATTCTGTTTTAGTTTTTTTTAATTTTTTTTTTTTTTTTTTTTGAGGCGGAGTCTCGCTCTGTCGCCCGGACTGGAGTGCAGTGGCCAGATCTCAGCTCACTGCAAGCTCCGCCTCCCGGGTTTACAACATTCTCCTGCCTCAGCCTCCCGAGTAGCTGGGACTACAGGTGCCCGCCACCTTGCCCAGCTAGTTTTGTATTTTAGTAGAGACGGGGTTTCACCGTGTTAGCCAGGATGGTCTCGATCTCCTGACCTCGTGAACCGCCCGTCTCAGCCTCCCAAAGTGCTGGGATTACAGGCTTGAGCCACCGCGCCCGGCCTTTTTAATTTTTAGAAACTAGAAGGAGCCCTTACCAAATTCTTTTAAAAGTTTGTAGACTCCTCAGAGTAGATTTTTTTTTTTTGTTTTGAGATGGAGTCTCGCTCTGTCCACCAGGCTGGAGTGCAAGTGGCGCGATTTCGGCTCACTGCAAGCTCTGCCTCCCGGGTTTACGCCATTCTCCTGCTTCAGCCTCCCGAGTAGCTGGGACTACAGGTGCCCGCCACCGCGCCCGGCTACTTTTTTGTATTTTTAGTAGAGACGAGGTTTCACCGTGTTAGCCAGGATGGTCTCGATCTCCTGAACTTGTGATCCGCCCTCCTCGGCCTCCCAAAGTGCTGGTATTACAGGCGTGAGCCACCGCGCCCGGCCTCCTCAGAGTAGATTAAAATATTTATGGGAAAGACTACTTGCCATGTGGATTGTTGTCAATGACTAGCTATAGGACACATTCTGCATTTAAGGAGAGAATAGCTGTGGACGAAGGCCAGCTGGAGCTCAGGCAGGACATGGAGGGGATCACCATGGTTGGTTTATTCCTCAGCTTTGCAGGTTCCAAAACTTAAATTTTTTTTTTTTTTTTTTGAGACAGGGTCTCGCTCTGTCACCTAGGCTGGAGTACAGTGCCATGGTCTCTGCCCACTGCAGCCTTGACCTCCTGTGCTCAGGTGATCCTCCTGTCTCAGCATCCCTAAGTAGCTGAGTAGTTGGGACTACAAGCACGTGCATGCCCAGCTAATTTTTTTGGTTTTTGTAGAGACATTGTTTTGCCCTGTCGCCCAGGCTGGTTTCAGACTTCTGTAGCAATCTGCCTGTGTTGACCTCCCAAGGTTCTGGGATTACAGGTGTGAGCCACTGTACTTGGCCTCAAGACATAATTTTGTTAGTGCTCCAGAATTAAATGGGGCCCTAGAACTGATGAACTTTTTTTTTTTTTTCTTCTTTTGAGACAGAGTCTCACTCTGTCACCCAGGCTGGAGTGCAGTGGCATAATCTCAGCGCACTGCAACCTCCACCTCCTGAGTTCAAGCGATTCTTCTGCCTCAGCCGCCTGAGTAGCTAGGATTACAGACACATGCCACCACACCCAACTGATTTTTGTGTTTTTAGTAGAGATGGAGTTTCACCATGTTGGTCAGAATGGTCTCGAACCCTTGACCTCGTCATCCACTCGCCTTGGCCTCCCAAAGTGCTGGGATTATGGGCGTGAGTCGCCATGCCCGGCTGAACTGACAAACTCTTACAAGACCTGATTTACCAGATGCTGACATTAGTTTATATGAGGGATAGACCTTTCCTGTTACTGGAATACTGATGTCTTTAACTGTGTGGTTAAGCAATTTCATTTCAAGGATGCTCTTACTGGTAGTTACTGACTTATTTTCAGGTCACATATACTTAAGCATTGTAATTATTTTATGTAGTCATCCCTTGTTATTGAGGGAATTGGTTCCAGGACTCCCCGTGGATTCCAAAATCTGAGGATGCCCAAGTCCCTTAAATAAAATGGCATGGTATTTGCATATAACTGACACACATCCTCCGCTTTTAAGTCATCTCTAGGTTACTCATAGTACCTAATATAATGCCTATGCATCACTTGATTCACGTGGGTTCGTTGTAGTACTTGACACGTGGCAAATTCAGGTTTTGCTTTTTGAAACTGTGGAATTTCTTTGTTTTTCCTGAATATTTGAGATTTGAGGTTGGTTGAATACATAGATGCAGAACTAACAGATATGGAGGGCCATCTGTATATATAAACTCTGTTTCCTGATACCAGGGTACTTGAAAGATCACATGATATCTCCAAATTCAGCCAGTTAAGTAAGTGACATCAGTAGGACTCAACTCCAGGTTTTCTGATTCCAATGCTTGGCTTCCCCCCAACTCCCATAGCACAGTTTCCTCCCTCTGATACTTTTCTTTTTTCTTTAGACAGTGTCTCACTCTGTTGCCCAGGCTGGACTGTAGTGGTGCGATCTCTGCTTATTGCAGCCTTCACCTCCAGGGGTCAAGCGATCTTTCACCTCTGCCTCCCAAGTAACTGGGACCCTGTGCCACCATACCCAGCTAATTTTTTTGTTTTGTAGAGATGGAGTCTCACTATGTTGTCCAGGCTGGTCTCAAACTCCTGGGCTCAAGTGACTCTCCCACCTCGGCCTCCCAAAGTGCTGGGATTACTACAGATGTGAGCCACTGTGCCTGACCTGAATATACATATTGTTAATTCTCTGATTTCTATGGCAGGGACTGCTTATACTTCTGATGTATACTTAACTGCATTCTGGTTTTTGTTAAAATTTGATATTTATGTCCATTACTCTCACTGATTCATTACTCCTGAAGGTAGGGGTCATGCTGTGTACAAATTCAGCAAATATATTTTGAGCAACTAATAGGTACTGAGCACTTATGTGCTCAGTAATCCCAGCATGTTAGTAGGCCAAGGCAGGAGGATTGCTTGAGTCCAGAAGCTAGACCAGCCTGGGCAACCCAGGGAGACCCTGTCTCTATTTATTAAAAAATAGAGAATTAAAAAATTCTAATAGGAGCTTACATTTAATGGTAAGTAAATATTAATTGAATTTTTATTTTTTTCAGTGTATCCAAAGTGTGTACATCAGTAAGATCATAAGCAGTGATCGAGATCTCCTGGCTGTGGTGTTCTATGGTACCGAGAAAGACAAAATTCAGTGAATTTTAAAATATTTACGTCTTACAGGAGCTGGATAATCCGGGTCAGTAATATTCTAAGATCAGCTTTTCTCTTATATATGAGAATGTCAGTACTCTGAACAAAGAGGAGTGTGGAGAAGGAAGCAAGTTACATCTTGTCTAGGAGTTTGCTTTCCTGCATAAGGGGACCTTGCTCGATGTGGACTTTGTTAAATGGGTTAAACAGCTCTGGGGTGAGAAAGGGTCCTTCTGTTAGCCTTGTGGTAAAGGCAACCACTGACATTCTTCTGATTTTTCCTTCCATTTGATTCCCTGCCTCTGATCAGGTGCAAAACGAATTCTGGAGCTTGACCAGTTTAAGGGGCAGCAGGGACAAAAACGTTTCCAAGACCTAATGGGCCACGGATCTGACTACTCACTCAGTGAAGTGCTGTGGGTCTGTGCCAACCTCTTTAGTGATGTCCAATTCAAGATGAGTCATAAGAGGATCATGCTGTTCACCAATGAAGACAACCCCCATGGCAATGACAGTGCCAAAGCCAGCCGGGCCAGGACCAAAGCCGGTGATCTCCGAGATACAGGTGGGCATATTTTCCTGTTCTCTTAAATTGGCACTTAATTGTTGTTGTTGTTTTAGGGGTTCAGGAGTCTTGGCTCAGCCTCAGCTTCCAAAGTAGCTGGGACAATAGGCATGTGCCATTGTGCCTAGTGCAGTTTTATTGCTTTCTGTGTACCTGACTTCAGGCATTTGCTTTTCACCATTTAGAGTAAAATGAAAAAATAAAGTGAAGCCAGGAGAAGACACCTGTGTAACATTGACACTGCAGATGACCACGCCATTAGCTATCTGAAGGACTCTGTCAGAACAAGATTGTGTTGCCTTTTTTTTTGAGACGGAGTCTCACTGTGTCGCCCAGGCTGGAGTGCAGTGGCACAATCTTGGCTTACTGCAACCTCCGCCTTCCAGGTTCAAGTGATTCACCTACCTCAGCCTCCCAAGTAGTTGGAATTACAGGCATGAGCCACTGTGCCCAGCTAATTTTTGTATTTTTAGTAGAGATGGGGTTCACCACGTTGACCAGGCTGGTCTCGAACTCTGAACCGCAGATGATCCACCACCTGACCCTCCCAAAGTGCTGGGGATTACAGGTGTGAGCCACTGCGCTTGGCCAGTTGTATTGACTTTAATATTACCATGAATGGTGATTATTTGAAAAGTTGTCTGAAGTCATTATGGCAGTTGATTTCCTTAGCCACTTTCTCTAAGTCCTGAAAATGTTAGTAGTCTAATTTTCAGGGAGCTTTTAAATGCATGTTTCAGTTTTAACTTGAAGAACTTCTCACTTGCTAAAAATTGTTTTTTCCTCCCTCATTTTTGTTTACCCTTGCAACAGGCATCTTCCTTGACTTGATGCACCTGAAGAAACCTGGGGGCTTTGACATATCCTTGTTCTACAGAGATATCATCAGCATAGCAGAGGATGAGGACCTCAGGGTTCACTTTGAGGAATCCAGCAAGCTAGAAGACCTGTTGCGGAAGGTTCGCGCCAAGGAGACCAGGAAGCGAGCACTCAGCAGGTGTGCACTCAGCCCCGGTCAGCTGCCTACACTGCCCTTATATCAGAAGCAGGTTGGGCGCAGTGGCTCACACCTGTAATTCCAACACTTTGGGAGGCCAAGGCGGGTGGATTGCTTGAGCCTAGGAGTTTGAGACCAGCTTGGGCAACATGGCAAGATCCTCTCTCTACCTGGAAAAAAAAAAAAAATCAGAAGCAATGCACTGCTACACATCCCTTAACAAACCAGAAGCAATACATTGCTTTGACCTGCCTGGCTACTTAACTCGACTGTGCCACTGCCTCATTGTATTCCTCTAAAACACTTGCTTTATTTCAGGATAGCAGAAGCAATTTGCTGCTTTATCTCTGGCAAGAGCTGGCATGATATTTCTCTAAAATAACACAGCCCTCCATTTCCTGGGGGTAAACAGTTATGGTCTAAGAGTATCCTCAGCTGTACTCATTAGCACGGTAATGTGTTAATTAATCATGGGGATACCTTCTTAGAATTGCATCATTAGACTATTTTGTCATTGTGCAAACATGGAGGGTATTTCACACACCCAGAGAGTACAGCCTACTACATACCTGGGCTATGTGGTTAGCCTATTGCTCTTAGGCCACAAACCTGTATAGCATATTACCATACTGTTTACTGTAGGCAATGGTATTTGTGTATCTAAATATATCTAAAGGTATAGAAAAGATACAATAAAATTGTGATACAGGCCAGACGCGGTGGCTCACGCCCTGCAATCACAGCACTTTGGGATGCCGAGGCAGGTGGATCACGAGGTCAAGAGATCGAGACCATCCTGGGCTACATGGTGAAACCTCGTCTCTACTAAAAATGCAAAAATTAGCTGGACGTGGTGATGCGTGCCTGTAGTCTCAGCTACTCAGGAGGCTGAGAATCGCTTGAACCCGGGAGGCAGAGGTTGCAGTGAGCCAAGATCATGCCACTGTATTCCAGCTTGGTGACAGAGTGAGACTCCCTCTCAAAAAAAAAGGAAATATGGTATAAAGATAAATGGTATACCTGCACAGGGCACTTAACATGAATGGAACTTACAAGACTGGAAGTGGCTCTGGGTGAGTAGTGAGTGAATGTGAAGGCCTAGGACATGACTGCATACTTTTATATAACTGGCAGCACAGTAGGTTTGTTTACACAGCATCACTACAGATGCACGAGTGATGCCTTGTGTGACAAACTTACGACAACTGTGATGTCAGTAGGTGATAGGAAATTTTGGGCTCCGTTATCATCTTAAGAGACCATCATTGTATATGTGCCCCATTGTTGACCAAAATGTTAGTGGCACATGAGTGTGCATTGTTTGCTTTATTCTTCTCTGTAAATTGGGGACAATAATACCTGCCTCATTAGGTTACTATGAAGAGTTAATGAAGAGCACTTAGAAAACAGAGCCTGGTAGGGAGCAAAAACTCATAAATGTTAGTTATTGTCATTGTTGTTAAAATTGTGTCGTTCTGATTTCTTTTTTTTTTTTTTTTTTTTTTTTTTT
>NW_016804726.1:1634772-1639735 GCF_001698545.2 Rhinopithecus bieti
TTTTGAGACAGAATCTCGCTCTGTCTCCCAGGCTGGAGTGCAGTGGCGTGATCTCGGCTCACTGCAAGCTCTGCATCCCGGGTTCACGCCATTCTCCCGCCTCAGCCTCCCGAGTAGCTGGGACTACAAGCACCTGCCATCCCACCTGGCTAATTTTTTGTATTTTTAGTAGAGATGGGGTTTCACCATGTTAGCCAGGATGGTCTCGACCTCCTGACCTCGTGATCCGCCCGCCTCGACTTCCCAAAGTGCTGGGATTACAGGCGTGAGCCACTGCGCCCAGCCTCTGATTTCTTATAAACCTGAAACCAATAGAAACCAGATTGCTAGATTCTTTTTTTTTTTTTTTTTTTGGAGACAGTCTTACCCTGTTGCCCAGGCTGGAGTGCAGTGCGGTCTCGGCTCACTGCAAGCTCTGCCTCCTGTGTTCATGCCATTCTCCTGCCTCAGCTACCTGAGTAGCTGGGACTACAGGCGCCCACCACCACATCCGGCTAGTTTTTTTGTATTTTTAGTAGAGACGGGGTTTCACCTTGTTAGCCAGGATGGTCTTGATCTCCTGACCTCATTATCCGCTTGCCTCGGCCTCCCAAAGTGCTGGGATTACAGACTTGAGCCACCGCGCCTGGCCTAGATTCTCTAAAGAGAGCCTTGATATTAGAATCCTAAAGGTTCCACAGTGTTTCCTCCTAAAGACCTTCAGCCTTTTATTTATTAAGAGACAGAGTCGGCCGGGCCAAAAAAAAAAAGAGACAGAGTCTCGCTCTTGCCCAGGCTGGAGTATAATGGCGCCATCACAGCTCACCGCAGTCTACAACTCCTCGGCTCAAGCAGTCTTCTTGCAGTCTTCCTGTCTCAGCCTCCCAAGTAGCTTTTTTGTAGGCTTGGGGCTCTTGGTATGTTACCCAGTCTGGTCTCAGACTCCTGGCATCAAACGTTCCTCCTCAAGCTTTCATTCTGGACTGGTTTCTTCAGTATAGGGGTCGATGACCTTTGGTAACTTCAGGCAGTTTTATTTAAGAGTTTACTGACAATTCTACCAGAAAATCCAAGAAATTTTTTTTCAGGATACCTCGAATCACTCGTTGCCACAGTTGTAATTTTGTCATTGTTCTCCTTTTCCTCTTGGGAACTATTTTTCTTTCCTCAGACAAGTATCTTGTCACCTCTTCACCTGTCTTGAAATGGTGCGATGTTCATACTACAGTTTCAAAGTCTACTGCACATTTTGGTGGAGATGGATGGGAGGATAAAAAGTGGGTAAATGTAGGCCCTGTTGTCAGATTGTTGGATTCTAGTCCTGGTCCCTTCGCTATGTGACCTGACTTCTCTGAGCCTTAGTAAAATGGGAGCAAAAAATGGTACCTCACTGGCCAGGTGCAGTGGCTCACGCCTGTAATCCCAGCATGTTAGTAGGCCAAGGCAGGAGGATTGCTTGAGTCCAGAAGCTAGACCAGCCTGGGCAACCCAGGGAGACCCTGTCTCTATTTATTAAAAAATAGAGAATTAAAAAATTGTACCTTCGTATAGGATTGCCATGAGCATTAAATGAGATAACCTAGGCATAGTGCTTGGCACGTGGTAATTATTTATAAGTGTTAGCTGTTCTTATTTTGTGGAAGACTCATTATAGGATGGCTACTTGATATAAATAATAATAACTGGAATTGTTTGAGAACTAACAATGCCTTAGGTCTAAGCTCTAGAAAATTATTAAACTTACGCTTTTTAAAAAATTTTTAATTTTTGTGGGTACATGGTAGGTGTATATATTTATAGGATTCATTAGATATTTTGATACAGGCATGTAATGCATAGTAATTATATCAGCATAGATGGGTTATCTATCACCTTAAGCATTAATCCTTTGTATTATAAGCAATCTGATTGTACTCCTTTAGTTATTTTAAAATGTATTATTGTTGACTTTAGTCACCCTAATCTGCTCTAAAATACTAGATCTTACTCATTCTTTCTATTTTTTTGTACTCATTAACCATCCCCACTGTCCCATCCCTACCCCCTTACCCTTCACAGCCTCTGGTAACCATCATTTTCTATGTCCATGAGTTCAATTGCTTTACTTTTTGTCTCCCAGAAATAAGTTAAAACGTTCAAAGTTTGTCTTTCTGTGCCTGGCTTATTTCACTTAACAAAGTGAAACAACATGGCATAGTGAATGCAACAACATTCATGTTGTTACCAATGACAGGATCTCTTTTTTTTTTTTTTTTTTTTTTTTTGAGTCTTAAGTCTTGCTCTTGTCGTCCAGGCTGGAGTGCAATGGCGCAATCTTGGCTCACTGCAACCAACCTCTGCCTCCTGGATACAAGCAGTTCTCCTGCAGCCTCCCGAGTAGCTAGGATTACAGGCATGTGCCACCACACCGAACTAATTTTATATTTTTAGTAGTGACGGTTCCAGGCTGGTCTCGAACTCTTGACATCAGGTGATCCACCTGCCTCGGGAATCTCCTTTTTAATGGCTGAATAGTACTCCATTGTACTACACTTTCTTTATCCATTCTTCTTTTGATGGACACTTAGGTTGCTTCCAAACCTTGGCTATTGTGAATAGGGCGGCAGTAAACATGGGAGTGCAGATATCTCTGATATACAAATTTCCTTTCTTTGGGGTGTATACCTAGCAGTGGGATTGCTGGATCATACGTAGTTTTCTTTTTAGTATTTTCAGGAACCTCCAACCGTTTTAACTGAAGTGGGATGATACCAGATTATGTTAAGAGTTTTTTCCTGTAGAGTTTGGGTTCCTTATATATTTTGGTTATTAATCCCTTGTCAGATGGATAGTGTCCAGATATTTTCTCTTCTATTTGTTGATCATTTCCTTTATTGTGCAGAAGCTTTTTAACTTGATGTGATCCTATTTGTTCGTTTTTGCTTTGGTTACCTATGTTTGTGGAGTATTACTTAAGAAATCTTTGCCAAGCCCAGTGTGCTGGAGAATTTCCCGGTGTTTTATTTTTAAATTTTTTAAAATTTATTTTTAGAGATGGGGTCTCACTCTATTGCCAGGCTGGTCTTGAATTCCTGAGTTCAAGCAATCCTCCCGCCTTGGTCTCCCAGAGTGCTGAGATTACAGGCCTGAGCCACAGTGCCTGGCTGAATTTCTCCAGTGTTTTATTTTAGCAGTTTCATAGTTTGAGGTCTTAGAGTTAAGTCTTTAATACGTTTTGACTTGATTTTTGTAGAGAGAGAGGGGTATAGTTTCATTCTTCTGTATATAGATACCCAGTTTTCCCAGCATTGTTTATATTACAGAGACTTGCCTTTCTCCGATGTATATTCTTGGCACCTTTGTCAAAAAGTGTTTGAGGAGTTTGAGGTTACTCTTCATGAGTTCACTGTAGATGAATGGACTTGTTTTGAGTTCCCTATTCTGTTCAGTTGGTCTGTGTGTCTGCTTTTATGCCAGTACTGTGCTCTTTTGATTATTATAGTTCTGTAATTTGAAGTCAGGTAATGTGATTCTTCCAGTTTTGTTCTGTTTGCTTAGCGTAGGTTTGACTTCTGGATTTTGTGGTTCCGCATACATTTTAGGATTGTTTTGCCTATTTCTGTGAAGAATGTCATTGGTATTTTGATAGGGATTGAATTGAGTCTGTAGATTGGTTGGGTAGTATGGGCATTTTAACAATATTTAAACTACTGTAGCAATCTACAGAGTGAGAACCTGTCTACAAAAAAAAAAAGTTACTTTTGAAGATTGTGCAGTTTTGTAATTGGTTGCATTTATCGTCAGCTCTCCTTCAAGCAGCCTTTAGACACTGATTTTCACATCTAAGAAGCCACCAAATGGTTGATGATGTTAGTAATGCATCTGTTACCAACACTCATCTGTGAGTCACATCATGCATTTCCAAGTTGATCTGAAAGTATGTTAGGTACTTGCCCCAGGAACCAAAATTTCTATTTATGGCTCTGCTCAAAACGAGTGTTCTCTCCACAGTGTGAACCTGTATACCTTTGAACTAGACAGACACTTGTTTAAACATGTTCTCTTCTTAAAATACTGCTAGGTGTTCCACAACAGTGAAGATTTGATTATTGGAGACTTTTCTTCTTTTCTGATAAAAGAAAGCTGGCCGGGTGCGGTGGCTCATGCCTGTAATCCCAGCACTTTGGGAGGCCAAGACGGGCAGATCATGAGGTCAGGAGTTCGAGACCAGCCAGACCAACATGGTGAAACCCTCCCTGTCTCTACTAAAAATACAAAAATTAGCCGAGTGTGGTGGTGCACGCCTGTAGTCCCAGCTACTTGGGTGGCTGAGGCAGGAGAATCACTTGAACTCAGGAGGCCGAGGTTGCAGTGAGCCAAGATTACACCACTGCACTCCAGCCTGGGCGACAGAGTGAGACTCTGTCTCAAAAACAAAAAAGTGTTAAAAAGCTGTAAATTTGTCTCTGAGCATGGCTTTAGTTGCATCCTATACATTTTGATATATTGTGTTTTTACTTTCATGCAGTTCAAAATAATTTTAAATTTTCTGGCTGGGCGTGCTGGCTCATGCCTATAATCCCAGCACTTTGGGAGGCCAAGGCGGGTGGATCACCTGAGGACAGTAGTGCAAGACTAGCCTCGCCAACAAGGCAAAGCCCTGTCTCTACTAAAAATACAAAAATTAGCCAGGTGTAGTGGTGGGCACCTGTAATCCCAGCTACTCAGGAGGCTGAGGCAGGAGAATCACTTGAACTCGGGAGGCGGAGGTTGCAGTGAGCCGAGATTGCGCCACTGCATTCCACCCTAGATGACAAAGTGAGACTCCATCTCAAAAAAAAAAAAAGAAAAAATTAGCTGGGCGCGGTGGCACGTGCTTGTAGTCCCAGCTACTTAGGAGGCTGAGGCAGGAGAATCTTGAACTCAGGAGGCGGAGGTTGCAGTGAGCCAAGATCGTGCCACTGTGCTCCAGCCTGGGCGACAGAGCGAGACCCTGTCTCAAAAA
>NW_016804726.1:1643276-1647306 GCF_001698545.2 Rhinopithecus bieti
CATGTCACTGCACTCCAGCCTGGGCAACAGAGCAAGACTCCATCTCAAAAAAAAAAAAAGAAAAAATTAGCTGGGCGCGGTGGCACGTGCTTGTAGTCCCAGCTACTTAGGAGGCTGAGGCAGGAGAATCTTGAACTCAGGAGGCGGAGGTTGCAGTGAGCCAAGATCGTGCCACTGTGCTCCAGCCTGGGCGACAGAGCGAGACCCTGTCTCAAAAAAAAAAAAAAAAAAATTTTTTTCCTTGTGATTTCTTGGGTTTTTTATAAGTATATTGTTTAATTTTCAAATATTTGAGATTTTCCCAGATTTCTTTGTGTTGTGGACCTCTAACTTAGCTCCATTGTGGTTAAGGAACATACTTTATGGGATTTCAGTCTTTTTCCATGTATTGAGACTTGTTTTGTGGCCCATCATGTGGTCTCTCCTAGAGAATGTTCTGTGTGCTTGAGAAGAATGTGTATCATAGGTTATTTTATGTTCTTTTTTTCCCCATAATATAAGTATTTTTTGCATATTGTAAATATATTTGTACATTGTTACTATTTCAGAACACATTTTATTTTTTTGGAGACAGAGTCTTGGTCTGTTGTCCCAGTCTGGAATGCAGTGGCACGATCTTGCCTCACTGCAACCTCTGCCTCCTGGGTTCAAGCAATTCTCCTGCCTCAGCCTCCCTAGTAGCTGGGACTACAGACGCACACTGCCATGCCTGGCTAATTTTTTTTGTACTTTAGTAGAGACGGGGTTTCACCATGTTGCCCAGGCTGGTCTCGAACTCCTGAGTTCAGGCAATCTGCCCCCCTCAGCCTCCCAAAGTGCTAGGACTGCAGGCATGAGCCACTGCGCCCAGCCTGCAGAACACATTTTCAAGAGGTCCTGTTGCTGCTTAGGATGCAATATGTCGTGATGGAAAAGTACATGAGCTTTGAAACAGGGATACTTGAGTTTGAATATGGATTTTTATTAATTGTCTGTCCTTGGGCAAGTCATGTAACTTCTCAGAGCCCTCATTTATAGAAGATCAATAATAAGGTTCTTGAGTGGCAAGCAATAAAAACTGACCTTGAGCTGGGCGCTGTGGCTCACGCCTGTAATCCTAGCACTTTGGGAGGCCAAGGCGGGCGGATCACCTGAGGTCAGGAGTTCAAGATCAGCCTGACCAACATGGAGAAACCTGTCTCTACTAAAAATACAAAATTAACCCGGCATGGTGGCAGGCAGCCTGTAATCTCAGCTACTCAGGAGGCTGAGGCAGGAGAATCACTTGAACCCAGGAGGCGGAGGTTGCAGTGAGTGAAGATCATGCCATTGCACTCCAGCCTGGGCAACAAGAGCAAAATTACATCTAAAAAAAAAAAAACAAAAAAAACAAAAAAACAAAACTGACCTTGACTAATTTCAGCATATTAGTCAAATAGTTCTAGGAATCTACCTAGCAGGAACTAATGACAGTGTCTTCAGGGTGCCATTATGAGAAGAAAGTATCTTCTCCAATCGTGTCCTTTATTGGCCACTGCTCAGAGACCCCAACTCTCAGATGAGAAGGTCCTGTGGCCTTCTCCAGGGTCAGATATGCTCACCACTTGGCCAGAAGAAGGCATAGCAACTTGACTTTGACTAACATTCTCCCATAACTGTAGTGGGGAAAGGATAATTCGCAAACAAAAATTGGGGTGTATTGTTGTTGATTTTTTGTTGTTGTTGTTGTTTTTTGTCAAGTAACCCTTATTTTGATGGGGCTTTCTTTTCTTTTTTTGAGGCGGAGTCTTTCTATCGGCAGGCTGGAGTGCGGTGGTGGGATCTTGGCTCACTGCAACCTCCAACTCCCTGGTTCAAGCGATTCTCCTGCCTCAGCCTCCCAAGTAGCTGGGATTACAGACTGTGCGCCACCACGCCAGGCTAATTTTTGTGTTTTTAGTAGAGACAGGGTTTCACCATGTTGGCCAGGCTGGTCTTGAACTCCTGACCTGGGATTAAAGGCCTAAGCCACCGCACCCGGCATGATGGGTCTTTATTCTTCAAAGCAGAGGGAACGGATCCTAGAAAAATAAAGACGAGGCCAAGCATGGTAGCTCATACCTGTAATCCCAGCACTTTGGGAGGCCATGCGGGTGAATCACAAGGTCAGAAGTTCAAAACCAGCCGGGCCAACATGGTGAAACACCATCTCTACTAAAATAAAAAGAAATTAGCTGGATGTCTTGGGGGGTGCCTATAATCCCAGCTACTTGGGAGGCTGAGGCAGGAGAATCGCTTGAACCCGGGAGGCAGAGGTTGCAGTGAACTGAGGTCACGCCACTGCACTCCAGCCCAAGCAACAGTGTAAGACTCTGTCTCAAAAAAAAAAAAAAAAAAAAATCAAAAAAAGACGAGACAACCAGTACAGTACTTACAGGGCTACTATGATTAAATGAGAGACTAGCTGTGAGGTGATTGGTATAGTGCTGTGCTTAATATAAACTATCATTTTATTATACGGGTTGAGTGTTTCTAATCTGAAAATCCAAAATTAGAAATGCTCTACAATCTGAAACTTTTTTGAGCACTGACCTGATGCTCAAAGGAAGTGCTTTTTGGAGCATTATGGGTGTTAGATTTTTGGGTTAGGAATATTCAAACAGAGTAAGTACATAAAATGCAAATAGTCCAAAAAAAAAATCTGAAATCTGAAACATTTTTGGTCCTAAGCAAGCATTTTGCAAAGGGATACTCAACCTGTAGTACATTCTTTGTCATTATTTTAAGTAGCTAATATATTGTGGTATAGATTCTGAGGTGGTATTATAGCAAATTCGATTGTATTATTAAAAAGCATATTTATTTTGAGAGCTTAGGATTATTGGAGAGAATAAAACAGTGAAGCTTTGGTGTTACGAGGGAATTTTAGAAAAGTGCAGTCTTTCAGTTCATGCTCTTTCATTTTTCACTCCCTCAGGTTAAAGCTGAAGCTCAACAAAGATATAGTGATCTCTGTGGGCGTTTATAATCTGGTCCAGAAGGCTCTCAAGCCTCCTCCAATAAAGCTCTATCGGGAAACAAATGAACCAGTGAAAACCAAGACCCGGACCTTTAATACGAGTACAGGTGGTTTGCTTCTGCCTAGTGATACCAAGAGGTCTCAGGTAGGTAGAGATGCCTTTTGTTGTTGTTGTCTTTGAGACCGGGTCTCATTGTGTCGCCCATGCTGGAGTGCAGTGGGATAAGCATGACTCACTACAGCCTTGACCTCCTGGGCTCAAATGATCCTTTTGTCTCAGCCTCCCAAGTAGCTGGGATCACAGGCGTGTGACATCACACCCAGCTAATTTATTTATTTTTTAAGAGACTGGGTCAACTAGGCACAGTGGCTCACGCCTGTAATCCCAGCACTTTGGGAGGCCAAGGTGGGTGGATTATCTGAGGTCGGGAGTTCAAGACCAGCCTGACCAACATGGAGAAACCCCATCTCTACTAAAAATACAAAATGAGCTGGGTATGGTGGTGCATGCCTGTAATCCTAGTTACTCAGGAGGCTGAGGCAGGAGAATTGCTTGAACCTGGGAGGCAGAGGTTGCGGTGAGCTGAGATCACACCATTGCACTCCAGTCTGGGCAACAAGAGCATAACTCTGTCTCAGAATAAAAGAGACAGTGTCTCACTATGTTGGTGTCAAACTCCTGGTCTTAAGTAATCCTCCTACTTTGGCTTCCCAAAGTGCTGGGGTGCTGGGATTACAGACATTAGCCACTGTGCCCGGCCTTTATTTATTTATTTATTTATTTTAAGAGATGAGAGCTCACTATGTTGCTCAGGCTGGCCTTGAACTCCTAGGCTCAAGCAGTACTCCTGCTTCAGCCTCCTAAAGTGCTGGGATTATAGATGTGAACCACCACACCTAACCCAAGATGCTTTCTTATTGAATTTTCTCCCGCTGAAGAGTTAACAAGGAGGAGAGACATTGATCAGGCTGACCAGTTAAATAACTTTCATAGGTGCATCTTTCCTTTTCTTCCCCTTCCCTTTTCTTTCTCCCCTCCCCTCCCCTCCCCTC
>NW_016804726.1:1647606-1659307 GCF_001698545.2 Rhinopithecus bieti
CTCCCCTTTTTTGTTTCTCAAGTGAAGCAATGGGAGTGGAAAAGGAACAAAGAAATCTGTAACTGGTTGTGATCAATTAGTTGTAAACACCACCACACTTGAATGAACCACGTGCATCTTCTTGCTAACCTGTTAAAACACAAAGACTTAACTCTTTGAGACTGTGGCGTCTGGATCAGTGATATTTTGATAGCTAGAAAGTTAAACTGGGCCAGTGTCTGAAAGAGATATCAGTGAAAACCTCACCCCTTCATCACTCAGACTAATGCTGTCAGTCTAACAGTCTTGCCTCAGGTACAATAGCATAAAATACTTTACAGTTAATTAGGGAGATGAGTTAGGGAAAGTATGAAGTGTGACGTGAACTCGTTTTTTTAGGGAGATAATTTATTTTTGCTAGTGATATTTTTCCTGTGCCTTGAGATGGCATACATTTCCCTTTCTGTATCTGAAAGACGCAGGACGCAGAACATTGTCTTTCCTCATCCTCTTACCTTTGCTCAGTCTATAGAGAGATTTAACATTGAAAGTTAAAATTGAGGCCGGGCGCGGTGGCTCAAGCCTGTAATCTCAGCACTTTGGGAGGCCGAGATGGGCGGATCACGAGTTCAGGAGGTCGAGACCATCCTGGCTAACACGGTGAAACCCCGTCTCTACTAAAAAAAAAATACAAAACTAGCCAGGCGAGGTGGTGGGTGCCTGTAGTCCCAGCTCCTCTGGAGGCTGAGGCAGGAGAATGGCGTAAACCCGGGAGGCGGAGCTTGCAGTGAGCTGAGATCCGGCCACTGCACTCCATTCCGGGCGACAGAGCGAGACTCCGCCAAAAGAAAAAAAAAAAAAAAAAGAAAGTTAAAATTGAATGAGTCATCCTTCCTTTATGCAAAATGTGGAAGAATCTGAGATTTTACATAAGTTTAGGGCCTATAAAATGACTAAAATATTAGTTTTGATTCAACCCATGAGCACAAATTTCAAGCCAGAGAGTTTTGCCCTACTCTTTGAAGGAGAAAGAGACAAGAAATTTTGTCTTCCGTTTTGGAAGTAACTAATTTTTTATATGAATTTATTCATAGGCAGTAGATCTCTGGTCACTGAGTTTCTTTCTTGATCCGGTATGTTTGAAAAAACCTTGAGTTCTTCTTTTGTTCATAAAACCCAAATTTGAATCTGGTACTAAGCTGTTATTAATCACATATCCAGGATCAAATACAGACATCATTGGATACTGTGGCTCATGCACTTTGGGAGGCTGAAACAGGAGGATCACTTGAACCCAGAAGTTTGAGATCAGCCTGGGCATCATAGTGAGACCCTGTCTCTACAAAAAAACTAAAAATTAGCCAGGCGTGGTGGTGCACAGCCTGGGGAAGAGTACAAAAAAAAAAAAAAGTTATATATGTATGTATGTGTGTGTGTATATATATATATCTCTCTCTCTCTCCAAACAATACAAATAATAATCTTTGCAGTAGCGCCATCATGGTTCACTGTAGCCTCAACCTCTTGGATTCAGTTGATCCTCCCACCTTAGCCACCTGGGTAGCTGGGACTACAGGCTCATGCCACCACACCTGGCTTATTTATTTATTTTTTTTGTAGAGACAGGATCTCACCATGTTACCCAGGCTGGTCTGGAATTCCTGGGCTCAAATGATCCAGCCTCCTTGGCCTTGCAAAGTATTCGGATTACAGGCATGAGCCACTGCGCCCTGCCTTGGAAGTAGAACTTGCATGTGTGTGTCTCTGCCTATCACATTGAGACCTAGCACAGTACCTGACATAGGTCCTCTCATTTAATAAGTAGATGTGGTTTGGGCTGGGCATAGTGGCTCACGCCTGTAATCCCAGCTACTCAGGAGGCTGAGGCAGGAGAATCACTTGAACCTGGGAGGCAGAGGTTGCAGTGAGCCGAGATCATGCCACTGCATGCCAGTGACATTGTGATAGAGACTGCATCTCAAATAATAATAATAATAAATAAATAGGTTTAAGTATGCTTTGTGTGTCAGGGATGGTGCTGGGAGGTCAGTTCATTTTTTTTTTTCTTTTTTTGGGTTGGGGGAATAGAGTTGCTCTGGTACCCAGGCTACAGTACAGTGGCACCATCTTGGCATACTGCATCCTCAAACTCTTGGGCTCAAGCGATCCTCCAGCCTTGGCCTCCCAAGTATCTGGGACCACAAGTGTGTACCGCTCTGCCCAGCTTTTAATTTTTTTATACAGATAGGGTCTTGCCATGTTGTCCAGGCTGGTCTTGAACTCCTGGGCTCAAACAGTCTTGCCTCAGCCTTTCAAAGTGCTGGGATTACAGGCATGAGGCGCTGCACCCAGCCTATTTTATTGTTTTTGCAAAGAGGAGCTCACTCTGTTGCCCAGGTTGGAGTGCAGTGGCTATTCATAAACATAATCCCACTCTAAAACAGTTTAAACATCTACCTCTTAGGATTGTTACAGAAGATAAAGTAGTTGACGTGTAAAGTACCTACAGTCTCTCAATAAATGTAAATTCCCTGTTGGAGAAAGAGGATATGCCAGGCGAGCCATCTTCCTGCTCCTTGGAAGAGAGCTGATTTTAACTTTGCTAGTGTCATCGTCTTACAGTTATTTTGCATCTCATGTAGCCTTCCCATGTGATCCTTGTTCTTCTCCTTCAGATATATGGGAGTCGTCAGATTATACTGGAGAAAGAGGAAACAGAAGAGCTAAAACGATTTGATGATCCAGGTTTGATGCTCATGGGTTTCAAGCCGTTGGTACTGCTGAAGAAACACCATTACCTGAGGCCCTCCCTGTTCGTGTACCCAGAGGAGTCGTTGGTGATTGGTAAGTAGCGTGGACCATGGATGAGTGACTCTAACACACAGTGCAGTTTATGGAGCAGTGCTTTGTAAATGGGCACTGCTTGGACACTGTATAGGAGATGTTAATAGAGTATGTTGAAAGTGTTTCAATCTCTGCCTGGTGCAGTGGCTCATGCCTGTAATCCTAGCACTTTGGAAGGCCAAGGCAGATGGATCACCTGAGGTCAGGACGAGCCTGGCCAACATGGTGAAACCTCGTCTCTACTAAAAATACAAAATTTAGCCAGACCTGGTGGCTTGCGCCTGTGATCCCAGCTACCTGGGAGGCTGAGGCACGAAAATCACTTGAACCTGAGAGACAGAGGTTGTAGTGAGCTGAGATCACAACCACTGCATTCCAGCCTGGGCGATAGAGTGAGACTGTCTCAAAAAAAAAAAAAAAAAAAAGTTTCAAGCTCAAATTTTGGAAATGTGGGAAAAAAAAAAGTAAAACCGATTTCTTTTTTTTTTTTTGGAGATGGAGTTTTACTCTTGTCACCCAGAGTGGAGTGCAATTGTGCAATTTCGGCTCACTGCAACATCCGCCTCACGGATGAGGACTGTCGAATTTAGCTTTATAAATTTTTTTTTTAATTTACTTTCTATTTATTTATTTATTTTTGAGACAGTCTCGCCCTGTCACCCAGGCTGGAGTACAATGGCGCGATCTCGGCTCACTGCAACCTCCGCCCCCCTGGTTCGAACGATTCTTGTTCCTCAGCCTCTCGAGTAGCTGGGATTACAGGAACCCGCTACCACGTGTAGCTAATTTTTGTATTTTTAGTAGAGATGGGGTTTCACCTTTTTGACCAGTCTGGTCTCGAACTCGACCTCGTGATTCACCCATCTCGGCCTCCCAAAGTGCTGAGATTATAGGTGTGAGCCACTGTGCCCGGCCTTATTTATATTTATATATTTTTTGTTGTTGTTGTTGTTGTTGTTGCCCAGGCTGGAGTGAAGTGGTGCAGTCTCGGCTCACTGCAACCTCTGTCCCGTGGGTTCAAGCGACTCTCCTGCCTGAGCCTCCCAAGTAGCTGGGATTACAAGTGCACGCCACCATGCCCGGCTAAATTCTGTACTTTTAGTAGAGATGGGGTTTCACCATGTTGGCCAGGCTTGTCTCGAACTCCTGCCTTAGGTGATCCACCCGCCTTGGTCTCTCACAGTGCTGGGATTACAGGCGTGAGCCACCACGTCCAGCCTGGAATTTAGCTTTTTAAAAACGGTTTCCCATGTAATTCTTTGAAGCATCAGATAAGAGAGCAAAAGCAAACAAAACCAAAATAAGCCCACAACTTTTTCTCTAGTGTTGGAAATTAAAGAGGATGTGAACCTTGCCGTTGTGTTTATTTTTGCAGTCTAGGCCCTTTCTTCCTCTGTGCTACAGCTCATGAACACCCCAAATTTGACTTAATTGGTTTTCATTAGTAACTGGGGTCATGTCATTAACCTAGTGTCAGTAAAAGTGAATTGACATTAATAATTTACTTTTTTTTTTTGGAGACAGTCTCACTGTGTCACCCAGGCTGGAGTCCAGTGGCACCATCTTAGCTCACTGTAGCCTCAAGCTCCCAGGCTCAGGTGATTCTCCCACCTCAGCCTCTCGAGCAACTGAGACTACAGGCCCACACCACCACATCCAGCTAATCTTTTGTATTTTTAGTAGAGACAGGGGTTTTGTTGTGTTGGGCAGGCTGGTCTCGAACTCCTGGGCTCAAGCAATCCACCTGTCTTGGCCTCCCAGAGTGCTGGGACTGTAAGCGTGAGCCACCTCACCTGGCCAATAATTCACTTTCTGTTTGTTTGTTTGTTTTGAAACAGTCTTGCTCTGTTGTCCAGGCTGGAGTGCAGTGGCGAGGTCTTGGCTCACTGCAAGCTCTGCCTCCTGGGTTCAAGCGATTCTTCTGCCTCAGCCTCCCAAGTAGCTGGGACTACAGGCACGCACCACCATGCCCAGCTAATTTTTGTATTTTTAGTAGAGACGAGGTTTCGCCATATTGGCCAGGTTGGTCTCGAACTCCTGACCTCGTGATCCGCCCGCCTGTACCTCCCAAAGTGTTGGGATTACAGGCATGAGCCACCATGCCCGGCCATAATTCCCTTTCTTAAGTGGAATGTTTGGGGCTTCTAAACCTCTTACTCCTTTTAAAAATTTTCCTTTCTATGTCTCTGCTGCCCCCGTTTTCCCCTCAGCTGGGGGTCCTCCAACCCTTACCTGTTGAGATATTATAAGCCCTTTAAAGGCTTGGTGTGGTGGCTCATGCCTGTAATCCCAACACTTTGGGAGGCTGAGGCTGGAGGATCAGTTGAGCCCAGGAGTTGGAGACCAGCGAGGGTTACTTAAAGAGACCTTGTCTCTACAAAAACTCAAAACTAGCTGGGTGTGGTGGTGCATGACTGTAGTCCCAGTTATTCAGGAAGCAGAGGTGGGAAGATTGCTTGAGCTAGGGAGGTCAAGGCTGCAGTGAGTTGTGATTGCAGCACTGCACTCTATCCTGGGTGACAGAGCGAGACCCTGTCTCGAATAAATAAATAATAAAATAAGTCCTTTAAAGAAAATGGAAGAGAAACTGTAGAGCTAAAAGAGAAGAAAGGAGGAAACGTTTTTAGGAGGCCGGTCAATGGGCTTTTTGTTTTCTAGGGAGCTCAACCCTGTTCAGTGCTCTGCTCATCAAGTGTCTGGAGAAGGAGGTTGCAGCATTGTGCAGATACACACCCCGCAGGAACATCCCTCCTTATTTTGTGGCTTTGGTGCCACAGGACGAAGAGTTGGATGACCAGAAAATTCAGGTGACTCCTCCAGGTATGTGGCAGACATATTTCCAGGGTTTCTGAACCTTGCCCATACTTTGGAATCATCCATGGGCTCCTAATGCAGACCTACTGAATCATAGTCTCTGGGAATGGGGCTTAAAAATGTTTATTTTTAAGCTTTCTTGGGTGAATTTAATGCACAGACAGGTGAGGCCACTAAATATGGTTATGGGGTGCACAGCATGCGCAGTCATACAAGGCTGATCTGCAGCTGGGATAGAAAAGTGTCTGCTTAGGGGACTGTTTGCAGGTTACTGACACAAGTTCTTGGGACCTCACTGCCGACGCCTTTCTTTCCAAAGCCATTGTTTGGCACCCTTGTAATGTCTAATGTTTGGTTTAGTTCCTGTACAAACCAACCATGGGGTTTGCCAAGATAGTGAGGTATAGCGGAAAGACCATGGATTTTAAAGTCAGATTTGACTTTATCTTGTGCTTATGTGTCTGGAAGCCTGCTTGCTTTTGTTTTGGGCCCATCTCTGCTGCTTGTTAGCTGGTCAACGTGGGCAAGTAATTTAACCTTTCTATTTAATATTTCTTAACTACAAAGATGGGCGTTCTGGAGCACCTTTCCCTTGGGGTGGTTTTACATTTAAAATGAGTTACTGTAGTTTTAACTTTGATCCTCAGCATGTTCAGGAGTGCTCAGTTACTAAGCTATTATCTCTTGGCTCCAAATTCACCCTTTTATGCTCTGCACTGCTGAGGCTGAGATGATCCAGACCTAATTTCATCTTTCACAGCTGGCTCTCAGGCTGTGTTTATAGTGGGTGCTAGAGGGAGACCAAAGGGCAGAGGAGAGGTGAGGGACTTGCTTCTTCCTGTTTGCTCAGTGTGGTCAGCATTGTTAGCAGAGGCTTTCACCTGGTAGCAGCAGTTAGTTACAGGGCCTAGATTTTTTAGTCCTTCCAGAACCAGCCAGTAACTGAACTAAAATCAGCCTGTTAACCGTTACCTGTTTCCTTTTATTTATCATGTGGTAGAGGGTAAGGAAAAAAGGGGCGAGGGTGAAGCTCAGAGGAGGCCCCCATGGAGCTGGGATTTAGCCCTCCAGGGAGGAGGCACTGTCCAGCTAGCTCTGGATGTATCAAAAAAGCTAGAGACTGGAACCAACTGCTGCCAGGTAAAGGGTCTCTGCTCCAGCAGTACAGACAGGAACAGTAAATACAGGAGGGCCACAACCACAGTTCTGCTTTCTGCAATTTCAGTTACCCATAGTCAACCATGGTCCAAAAATTTTAAATGGAAAATTCCAGAAAAACTTTAAAAGCACAATCCCACCTGGGGCAGGAATCATCCATCCATTTGTTAAGCATCTTCCCACTGTAAATGCTACCCACAGGTTAGTCACTTAGTAGCTGTCTTGGTTATCAGATTGACTGTCAAGGTGTAATACGTATTACAGTGCTTGTGTTCAGGTCACCTTATTTAATAATGGCCCCAAAGCACAGGTGTGGTGCTAACAATTTGCATATACTAAAGAGAAAGTCATAAAGTGCTTCTTTTAAATGAAAAGATGAGAGATGTTGACTTTAATGAAGAAAAAAATACCATATGCTGAGGTTGCTAAGATATACGGTAAGAAGGAGTCTTCTATCTACAAAATTGTTAAGAAGGAAAAAGAAATTTCATCTTAGTGGCCGGGCATGGTGGCTCACGCCTATAATCCCAGCACTTTGGGAGGCCTCGCCAAGTGGGTCACGAGGTCTGGAGATTGAGACCATCCTGGCTAACACGGTGAAACCCCATCTCTACTAAAAGTACAAAAAATTAGCCAGGTGTGGTGGCGGTCACCTATAGTCCCAGCTACTCTGGAGGCTGAGGCAGGAGAATGGCGTGAACCCGGGAGGTGGAACTTGCAGTGAGCCTAGATCACGCCACTGCACTCTTAACCTGGGTGACAGAGCAAGACTGTCTGCAAAAAAAAGAGGAGATATATATGTACAAAAAAAAAATATTACATCTTAGTTTTTTTCCTTCCCTTTTTTTACATAAATTGAGACAAGGTTTCACTGTGTTGCCCAGGCTGGTCTCGAACTCCTGAGCTGAAGTGATGGTCCTGCTTCAGCCTCCCAAGTGCTGTGCTTGCCGACATGAGCCACCATGCCCGGCCCAAGCTGGTTTTGCTCTTGCACCTCAAACTGTAAAAGTTACTGCCACAGTACATGAGAAGTGCTTAGTTAAAATAGAAAAGGAGGCCAGGCACCGTGGCTAATGCCTGTAATCCTAGCACTTTGGGAGGCTGAGGCAGATGGATCACTTGAGCCCAGGAGTTTGAGACCAGCCTGAGCAACATGGTGAAACTCCTTCTCTGCAAAAAATACAAAAAATTAGCCAGGTGTGGTGGCGTTCACCTGTAGTTCCGGCTACTTAATAGGCTACTTGAGTCTGAGAGGTAGAGGCTACGGTAAGCTGTGATCACCACTGCATTCCAGCCTGGGTAATAGCAAGACCCTGTCTCAAAAAAAAAAAAAAAAAAATGAAGGCTGGGCGCCGTGGCTCACACCTGTAATCGCAGTCCTTTGGGAGGCCGAGGTGGGCAGATCCCTGAGATCAGGAGTTTGAGACCATCCTGACCAACATGGCGAAACCCCGTCTCTACTAAAAGTACAAAAATTAGCTGGGTGTGGTGGCGCATACCTGTAATCCCAGCTATTCAGGAGGCTGAGGCAGGAGAACCACTTGAACCTGGGAGGCGAAGGTTGCAGCGAGCCGAGATTGTGCCACTGCACTCCAGTCTGGGCGATGAGAGTGAAACTCCATCTCAAAAAAAGGAAAAGAAAAAGAAAAAAGCATTAAATATTAGATGTATGAATGTACAACATGGACAGAAACATGTTTCAATTGATGGCAGTCAGGTTTGGTGCTGTCGGAGGTTTCAGGTATCCTCCGGGGTTCTTCAAACATATTCCCCAGGGATAAGGGATCTACTGTATACAGGAATGGGCACCCCTCCTCCCTTGCAGTCCTCTGGAAAATGCAGAGGGAGTCTGTTAGGCAGATAATAACAAAAACCAGCTGGTGAAGTTCGAGAAATAGGGCCTACAGGGCCCCGGCCCCAGCACCGCAGGACATAGAAGGAGGAGTTTGGAGCTGAGAAGTGACTGCAACACTTGAAGTCAAATCAAAGAAAATTTATCTCCCTTCTTCAGGCTTCCAGCTGGTCTTTTTACCCTTTGCTGATGATAAAAGGAAGATGCCCTTTACTGAAAAAATCATGGCAACTCCAGAGCAGGTGGACAAGATGAAGGCTATCGTTGAGAAGCTTCGCTTCACATACAGGTGAGTCAATCTCAGGCCTTCTGGAACTGCCTCGGGAGTTGAAAGTCTTATTAGAAAGTTAGCTTGGGCATAGGCCAAGAGAATGGCACTACTCTTCAGCAAACTGACAGATTACTACTTGTTATTAATAGTTTTTTGAAAGCCATATAGATAATGGAAGCTTTTATTATATTGGAGACTCTGGGATTTTGTGGTTGCTGTGTTGTGCTATACTTAGCCAGATTAGTTGGTTGAACAAATTCAAAAAAATAGCGGGATTCTTAGTCGCCCTTCTCCTTGCTTGTGTGTGTTATTTCACAATGAGCAAAAGTAAATAAATCTGGTGTAAATTGTTACAGGCTTAAAAAAATGATTAATTCAAGTCATTCCCTCTCACATATATAATAGACCAACTCTCAAAGCCTGCATAATGGCACACTAAACAAAATTTTTTTCACATACCATTTAAAAAAAATTTTATTATTATTTTGAGACAGGGTCTCTGTCACCCAGGTTTGAGTGCAGTGGTGTTATCATAGCTCACTGCAGCCTTGACCTCCCTGGCCTCAGGTGATTCTCACATCTCAGACTCCAGAGTAGCTGGGACCATAGCCTTGCACCACCATGCCTGGCTAATTTTTGTATTTTTTGTAGAGATGGGGTTTCACCATGTTGCCCAGCTGGTCTCAAACTCCTGTGCTCAAGCCATCTGCCCGCCTCAGCTTCTCAAAGTGCTGGATTACAGGCGTGAGCCAGGGTGCCCAGTCAGGTTTGCTTTTTAAATTGACTTGAGACGAAGTCTGGCTCTGCCATCCGGTCTGGGGTACAGTGGCATGGTCATGGCTCACTGCAGCCTCGATCTCCTGGACTCAAGCAGTCTTCCTACCTAAGCCTTCTGAGTAGCTGGGACCACAGGCGTACACCAGCATGCCTGGCTGATTTTTGAATTTTTTGTAGAGACAGGGTCTCACCATGTTGCCCAAGCTGGTCTCGAACTGCTGGACTCAAACATTCCGCTTACCTTGGCCTACCAAAGTGCTGGGATTACAGGCATGAGCTACTGCACCTGACCTCAACTGTTTTACTTGGGGTGTTTTTCTCAGCTAACCCCGGACCTGTAGTATCTCAGGTGGTTTTATTTATTCTTATTTTTTCAATGTTTAAATTGTCATGTTTCAATTGAGTTATATTATTGTTTTAACAGAAGTGACAGCTTTGAGAACCCCGTGCTGCAGCAGCACTTCAGGAACCTGGAGGCCTTGGCTTTGGATTTGATGGAGCCGGAACAAGCAGTGGACCTGACATGTAAGGAGGTTGAATCGAGTAGTTCTTTTCATGGGAGGCTTTCTTACTGGTTCCACTCTGAACCAGTAATTTAGGTGCATTTCCCAGTACTCTTTAAACACTTAACCTCATTGCCCAGACCCCCTGTTTTTGGGAGCTTTTCTAGACCAGCTTAAACAGCCAGGGAACAGATTTGACTGGTTCTGTAGTGAGAGGAGGAGAGTGCCAGGCTCCTGAGACTGCCTCTGAACTAAGCCACTCTGTGACTATCTGCTAGTGAAAGTTAAAAAATAATGTAAGAGGCCCAGCACGGTGGCTCACGCCTGTAATCCCAGCACTGTGGGAGGCTGAGGCAGGTGGATCACGAGGTCAAGAGATTGAGACCATCCTGGCCAACATGGTGAAACTCTAGCTCTACTAAAAATGAAAAAAATTAGCTGGTTGTGGTGGCATGGGCCTGTAGTCCCAGCTACTTGGGAGGCTGAGACAGGGGGATCGGTTGAACCCAGGAGGTAGAGGTTGCAGTGAGCCGAGATCGCACCACTGTACTCCAGCCTGGTGACAGAGCGAGACGCCGTCTCAAAAAACAAAACAAACAAGCAAAAATAATACAAGAGGAAATGAGTGGTGGATTTGGGTTTAGAATCCAGTCACTCCCGGCCTACCTCTGCCTCCTGGGTTCAAGCTCTTCTCGTGCCTCAGTCTCCCGAGTAGTTGGCCCCCACCCAGCTGATTTTTGTATTTTTAGTAGAGATGGGATTTCGCCATGATGGCCGGACTGGTCTCAGAATGATCTCTTTTACATTAGACAAAGTAGCCCCAGTGTTAAAAGCGGAAGAGTTATTGGACCATTGTTACTGTGGTGCCTGCTTAGCTGTGTCTGGTGGAAGAGAAACGTTTTGAGCGAAACGGCCTATTTCCTCCTTTCAGGCCTTAGGCAAATTCAGAAGTGGTGGCCTAGTGCCTAGCAAGGTAGTTTAGGGCACAGGCTTTGGAAGTGACTGATGTCTATTTGAATCTCAGCTCTGCTACTTACTAAATTGAGTAGCTTTGGGGATATTCCTTAATCCCTCTGAGACTTGGTTTCATTTTTGGTAAAATGTGGATAATGATATTGTTCTTACAAGGTGTTAACAAAATGTAGGCCCTGACACTCAGTAAGTGCTCAGAACACAACCATTCTTTTTAGTCCACAGCTATTCCATTCCCAGGGTCTCAATTCCTTACATTCTGGCATCCAGCCCTATCAGTTCATGGAAAGTCCTGTTTTCTCTCCTTACTTCTATTTTCAAAACAGTTAGCTTGGCTGCCCTAATTTTTTTTTATTTGTTTTTTGAGACAGAGTCTTGCTGTGTTTCCCAGGCTGCAGGGCGGTGGTGTGATCTCGGCTCACTGCAACCTCCGCCTCTTGGGTTCAAGCAATTCTCCTGCCTCAGCATCCTGAGTAGCTGGGATTACAGGTGCTTGCCACCGCACCCAGCTAATTTTTTTTTTTTTTTTTT
>NW_016804726.1:1663411-1673497 GCF_001698545.2 Rhinopithecus bieti
TACCACGCTCGGCTGATTTTTTCGTATTTTTAGTAGAGATGGGGTTTCACCGTGTTAGCCTGGATGGTCTCTGTCTCTTGACTTCGTGATCTGCCTGCCTCAGCCTCCCAAAGTGCTAGGATTACAGCATAAGCCACTGCGCCCAGCCTGCCCTTTTATTTCTTATAACCTAAATGACCCAGGTTTCTATCCTTAGCCCTCTCTTCTCTGCCTTCTTGTTTTCTTTTTTTTTTTTTTTTTTTTTTGAGGCAGAGTCTCGCTCTGCCCCAGGCTGGAGTGCAGTGGCCGGATCTCGGCTCACTGCAAGCTCCGCCTCCCGGGTTTACGCCATTCTCCTGCCTCAGCCTCCCGAGTAGCTGGGACGACAGGCGCCCGCCACTTCGCCCGGCTAGTTTTTTTGTATTTTTTAGTAGAGACAGGGTTTCACCGTGTTAGCCAGGATGGTCTCGATCTCCTGACCTCGTGATCCACCCGTCTCGGCCTCCCAAAGTGCTGGGATTACAGGCTTGAGCCACCGCGCCCGGCCTGCCTTCTTGTTTTCTTATCCACTCCCAGAACCTCAGTTGGCCACGTCATGGCCGTGACACCCAGGCCTACGTCTCCAGCCCTGTCCTTTCTTCTAAACTCTTGGCTGGAACCTCCACCTACCTGGTCAGTGTCTACTGTAGGACCTGGATATCCTTCTGCTCAAACATCTGAACCTTTGACTCTTTCCTCTTTTACATCCCTCAGTCTTTTCTAATCAAATGCCTGTATATTTCCCTCTGACACCAATATATGCTTCTTTTTTAATATTTACTAAAGACTGGAAGTTGGTTTCCCACTCTCTTCTCAGCTTTGTGACACTGTACCACTAGGGTTTTCATGTGCCGGTGGAAACCCTCCGACTCCTTTCCTGGACCTGCTTCCCTTCTTCCACAGGGCTGCTCTGAGTGACTGAGCCCCACCTTCCTCTCACATTCCACTTCTCCCCTGCTGCCCTCAGCAGGTTACACTGGCAGTTCTCAAAGCGTGATCCCTGGACTGGCAGCCTCAATGTCACCAGGGCATTTGTGAGAAATGCAAATTATTGAGCCTCTCCCAAGCTGATTGAATCTGATGCTCAGGTTGGTGTCCAGAAACTGGTGGTTTTCTTTGTTGTTGTTGTTTTGAGACGGAGTCTCCCTCTGTCGCCCAGGCTGGAGTGCCATAGCACGATATCAGCTCACTGCAAGCTCCGCCTCCTGGGTTCACTCCATTCTCCTGCCTCAGCCTCCCGAGTAGCTGGCACTACAGGCACCTGCCACCACGCCCGGCTAATTTTTTTGTATTTTTAGTAGAGACGGAGTTTCACCGTGTTAGCCAGGAGGATCTCGATCTCCTGACTCTGTTATCTGCCCGTCTTGCGTCTTGGCCTCCCAAAGTGCTGGGATAACAGGTGTGAGCCACTGCGCCCGGCCAGAAACTTGTGTTTTAACAAGTCTTCCAGGCGGTTCTAAGACATGCAACTGCTTTTTTTTTTTTTTGGACACAGAGTCTGGCTGTGTAGCCCAGACTGGAGTGCAGTGGCGCAATCTCGGCTCACTGCAAGCTCCGCCTCCCGGGTTCCCACCATTCTCCTGCCTCAGCCTCCCGAGTAGCTGGGACTACAGATGCCCGCCACCACGCCCGACTAATTTTTTGTAGTTTTAGTAGAGACGGGGTTTCACCGTGTTAGCCAGGATGGTCTCGATCTCCTGACCTTGTGATCCACCCGCCTTGGCCTCCCAGAGTGCTGGGATTACGAGCAGGAGCCACAGTGCCTGGCCTATTTTGTGTTTTTATTAGCAATTGGGTTTCGCCATGTTGGCCAGGCTGGTGTCAAACTCCTGACCTCAAGTGATCCACCTGTCTCGGCCTCCCGAAGTGCTGGGATTACAGGCATAAGCCACTGTGCTCAGTACTTTTATTTTTATTTTTAGTACTGAGCATCAGCTGGACCTCAGTGCATTAATTAATTAATTAATTTATTTATTTATTTGAGACAGGTTCTCACTCTGTCACCCAGGCTGAAGTGCAGTGACGGGATCTCAACTTACTGAAACCTTCACCTCCCAGGCTCAGGCAATTCTCCTGCCTCAGCCTCCCAAGTAGCTGGGATTACAGTTGCCCACCACCATGCCTGGCTATTTTTTGTATTTTTTAGTAGAGATGGGGTTTCACCATATTGGCCAGGCTCATCTCGAACTCCTGACCTTAGGTGATCCACCTGCCTCGGCCTCCCAAAGTGCTGGGATTATAGGCATAAGCCACTGTGCCCGGCCTCTCAGTACTTTTAAAACTATAGATGATTCCCAGGGTGGGAGCCAGTGCTCTTGCAGAGGTTCCCATGATGTGGAACAGGAGGCTTCTGATGCAGCAGGAGCACAGTTGGGCTCCAGCATTGTGCCATTTTCTAGTTACACCAGCAACAGCTCCCCTCCGTGCTTGGCAAATATGGGCATGTGAGCTGCCCATCTCATCACCCTTGCCCTTAATGTGACACAGCTCATGTCAGAAGCTTGATTTAACCATATAGTTGTAAGCTAACAAAAAAGGAAACAAAAATACGATCTTTCCTCCAAAGTTACCTTTTCCTGTCATACTTGCTCCCCCTGTTTCAGCCAGTCATCTCCCCATCCCACTCCTATTTTTCTTACGTTCTGGTATCCAGCTCTGTAATTTCAGTTAAACAATAAATCCTATTGTATCAGTAAGTCCTGCCAGTTCTGTCACTTCTTATGTTTATGGGTCCTCTCACCCACACCCTACTTCACCTGTCTCTCTTACCCTCTTTCAGTTCACCCTCCATGCAGCTATCAGGGGGTTCTTTGGATAAGGCCTGATTCCTTTTCAGGCATTCAAGCTTCTATGACCTCACCATGCCCATCTTTCCCACCTCTCTACTGGCCCTGTCCTCCTTAACACCCTACCTTCCAGCTATATATCACCTGCTATTTATCACCCGATGCCTTCTGCTTCTTATCTTTCACCATCCCTCCTGTGTTACAGTGTGCCTGTACGGTCGCTTCTTGCATGGTGTTGCCCAACTCCACTGCATCGCTTTTATCCACCTCCTCACTCTCACTGGGCTGTGAAGAGTGAAACCCCATCTCTACTAAAAATACAAAAAAATTAGCCAGGCGTGGTGGCGGGTGCCTATTGTCCCAGCTACTCAGGAGGCTGAGGCAGGAGAATGGCGTGAACCCGGGAGGTGGAGCTTGCAGTGAGCCGAGATCGCGCCACTGCACTTGAGCCTGGGTGACAGAGCAAGACTCCGTCTCAAAAAAAATAAAAACTGGGGACAAATTTACCTATCCTATAGGTTGTTAGAAGGAGTAAATAGAGTAAGTGTAAAGCATTTACAACTGTGCCTGGCGGTAGTATGTGTGATTACAGTAAATGCAGGTGTTGGAAGGTACTTGGTAAATGCTGGAAAGACCTTTCCCTAGACCCCTCCCACCCCAGCTGTTAGGTGCTCTGTCTTCTGGTTCTCAGAGAGTTGGAACTGGACAGCAAGCTGGGGCTCGTGACTCACCAGGCCACTCTTCTGTGTTTTGATTTTCTAGTGCCCAAGGTTGAAGCAATGAATAAAAGACTGGGCTCCTTGGTGGATGAGTTTAAGGAGCTTGTTTACCCACCAGATTACAATCCTGAAGGGAAAGTTACCAAGAGAAAACACGGTGAGGAGCTGAATGTGGACATGTGGGCTATTTTAAAAAATTGCTTTTATGATGGTCTTATCACAGTGGGCAGTATTCTTTCAGAAATATCTATTCACACTTTACTTAAAATGACTTTTATCCAAAAAACAGGCAATAACAAATGCTGGCAAGGATGTGGAGAAAAGGGAACCCTCACACAGTGTTGGTGGGAATGTAAATTAGTACAGCCAGTATTACGGAGAGGAGTTTGGAGTTTCCTCATAACGTAAAAAGTAGAGCTACCATATGATCCAGCATGCCATATGATCCAGTATATATCCAAAAGAAAGGAAATCAGTGTATCAAAGAGAGATGTGCACTCCCATGTTTATTGCAGCACCATTCACAGTAGTCAAGATTTAGAAGCAACCTGTGTGTATCAGCAGATGACTGGATAAAGAAAATGTGGTACACATACACAGTGGAGTACTCAGCCATAAAAAAGAATGAGATCCTGTCATTTGCAATAATATGTTAAGTAAGCCAGGCTCAGAAAGACAGATATTTGCATGTTCTCACTTATTTGTGGAATCTAAAAATCAAAACAATTGAATTCATGGAGATAGAGCATAGAAGGATGGTTACCAGAGGCTGAGAAGGGTAGTGGGTAGTGGGGCATTGGGGGGTTGGTGGGGATGGTTAAAATAGAATGATTAAGATCTATCTGGTAATACAGCAGAGTGACTATAGTCAGTAATTTAATTGTACATTTAAAAATAACTAAAGGAATACAATTGGAATGTTTGTAACATAAAAGACAAATGCTTGAGGGGATGGATACCCCATTTATGCTGATGTGATTATTTCACATTGCATGCCTGTATCAAAATACCTCATGTACCCCACAAATATATATACCTACTATGTACCCGCAAAAATTAAAAATGAAAAAATTTTAGAAAAGAACTGTCTATACAACCATATGTATTTATACATACCAGCATACATATTTCAGCACAAAATGGAATAATAATCACATTGTTTTCTAGTTTGCTATTTTTGTTACTCAGCTATATATGTTGCACAGTTACTTATATCCGCACTTACCTATCTCATTTTTTTAAAAATGAGGCTGCAGAGTAGTTCATTGGATAGATATACCAGGTTATTTAACCAGACCTTATTGACAGGTGGATATGCTGCAGTGAACATGCTTTTCCATTGTGTACTTGTGTGAATAGATCCACAGGATACGTTCTTGCAGTGAATTGCTTCCAAAACAGTGATAGATTTACCCTCTATCCAAGAAGGAGTGAGAATGTTTTCCTGTACTCTCACCCTTCCAGGACTTAATTTTTTAAATTTACAATAAAAATGATACAGAAGTTGGCCAGGTGCGGTGGCTCACACCTGTAATCCCAGCACTTTGGGAGGCCGAGGTGGGTGGATCATGAAGTCAGGAGTTCGAGACCAGCCTGGCCAACATAGTGAAACCTCATCTCTACTAAAAATACAAAAATTAGCCAGATGTGGTGGTGGGCGCCTGTAGTCCCAACTGCCCGAGAGGCTGAGGCAGGAAAATCCCTTGAACCCGGGAGGCAGAGGTTGCAGTGAGCGAGACCATGCCATTGCACTCCAGCCTCGGTGATAAGAGTGAGACGCCGTCTCAAAAATGACACAGAAGTTATGTCCTTTTTTTTTTTTTTTTTTAAGACAGTCTTGCTCAGTCACCCAGGCTGGAGTCCAGTGACTCAATCACAGTTCACTGTAACCTCAACCTCCTGGGCTTGAGTGATCCTCCAGCCTCAGCCTTCTGAGTAGCTGAGACTGCAGGTGCACACCACCATGGCTGGTTGATTTTATTTCTTGTAGAGCCAGGGTCTCACTATATTACCAAGGCTGGTCATGAACCTGTAAAAGGTTTTCGAAGGAAGGAAGGAATGATTTACCCAGAGTGAGCAACAGTTTTGGGTAAACTGATGGCATTCACACTACTTGTAATTTCCTCCTAGGTGTGATCTGTTTTATTTTGCACTTTAAATGAAGCTGCCTTATCGAGATAAGTCTTCCCCATGGTGTCCTAGGCGGGCATCATAGCTTTATGGTTAATTGCAGCCCAGATTATATGAGGGCCCCCGTGCCATGTAGCGGGATGCCCCTTGTAGCATTTCCAGTCACTCCCTTCTGACCTTTTCCCCCAGATAATGATGGTTCTGGAAGCAAAAGGCCCAAGGTAGAGTATTCAGAAGAGGAGCTGAAGACCCACATCAGCAAGGGCACGCTGGGCAAGTTCACTGTGCCCATGCTGAAAGAAGCCTGCCGGGCTTACGGGCTGAAGAGTGGGCTGAAGAAGCAGGAGCTGCTGGAAGCCCTCACCAAGCACTTCCAGGACTGACCAGACACCGTGCGTCCAGCTGCCCTTCCACAGTGTGGCCAGGCTGCCTGGCCTTGTCCTTAGCCAGTTAAAATGTGTTTCTCCTGAGCTAGGAAGAGTCTACCCGACATAAGTTGAGGGACTTTATGTTTTTGAGGCTTTCTGTTGCCATGGTGATGGTGTAGCCCTCCCACTTTGCTGTTCCTTACTTTACTGCCTGAATAAAGAGCCCTAAGTTTGTACTATATACCGTTCTTTCGTGTGAAGGAGAAAGGTGTGTATGCCTTGCATCCAAAACTCACTGGTTGTCACTTAGCTTAATTTTCTCTTTCCTTGGGAACACTCATCACCACAATGGAAACAAAACGAGTATGAGCAGGGAGGGTGAGAGTGACGGGTCAGGGCAGGTGAAGGTATTTTGGGAATAAGAAGCCCTAGCAGGATTATATTCTTAACCTNGCCTGCCGGGCTTACGGGCTGAAGAGTGGGCTGAAGAAGCAGGAGCTGCTGGAAGCCCTCACCAAGCACTTCCAGGACTGACCAGACACCGTGCGTCCAGCTGCCCTTCCACAGTGTGGCCAGGCTGCCTGGCCTTGTCCTTAGCCAGTTAAAATGTGTTTCTCCTGAGCTAGGAAGAGTCTACCCGACATAAGTTGAGGGACTTTATGTTTTGAGGCTTTCTGTTGCCATGGTGATGGTGTAGCCCTCCCACTTTGCTGTTCCTTACTTTACTGCCTGAATAAAGAGCCCTAAGTTTGTACTATATACCGTTCTTTCGTGTGAAGGAGAAAGGTGTGTATGCCTTGCATCCAAAACTCACTGGTTGTCACTTAGCTTAATTTTCTCTTTCCTTGGGAACACTCATCACCACAATGGAAACAAAACGAGTATGAGCAGGGAGGGTGAGAGTGACGGGTCAGGGCAGGTGAAGGTATTTTGGGAATAAGAAGCCCTAGCAGGATTATATTCTTAACCTCTGTCCTCTAGCCTGTTTTTCTTTAAATGTGTCATGTTAAGGTGTAATCAGATTTCTGAAGCAGTAAGAAGGTAACACTTTTAGTTCTGGGGCCATTTGGTTCCTGAGTAAACAGCAACTCCTTCTCATTGCATTCCTCTTAATGCGACATTAAGTCTTGCAAAAATATACCCATTTTCTGTTGCCATGAGAATTTGGGTTCCAGAATAAGTGAAATGAAGAGTTATTCCTCTTGTGTTTCGGGGGAGCTGTAGGAAATTCAAGAAGATGAGGAAAGGTCCTAATATTTAAGGAAGGGGAAGAGGACAGGAGTGTCTTTTACCTTTTTTTCCTCCACATCCCTGCTCTGTCCTCCCTGTCTTCTGAAGAATTATCCTGAAGGAAGGAAGGAGAGCATCTGGAATTGTTGATCTGCTTTTAGGATGTGAGTAAGGGTGTGCAGGTCCTGTGTCCTTCAGGACTAGGATGAGCAGCACTTCGAGGAAGAGAGTGTAGGAGGTGCCAGATTACTCCTCTTAAGAGATTCTCAGCTTTGGATTCTTGGCTGTAAGCTTTATAGATTTTTTTTAACCTGTTTTGCTTTTGTTTTGTTTGAAAGGAGATACTGTATTTTTTTTGTATTTCCTTACGTGTATGGGCAAGAGGGGAAGATAATTCTCCCATTAGATGCTTAGAAATTGTTGAGAAATTGGACCATTGCCCTTAAATGGAGCAAGTTTGGAAACTGGATTCTACAGGGGGTTAATATACCAAGGTAGATTGGAATCACACTAGTCACAGCCAGTCACCTGCAATAGGAGGACAAGGAGTAGCCCCACTGAGCCCTTGGTATCCAACCCTGGATGCTGGAGCTAGTGAAGAGCAGCCCTGGAGTGAGCCCCAGGCTGGCTTTGCTGTGCACACTATGCCCAAGCCTATGCTCCGTTGCCTCCTACTTCCAAAATGGAGAGAATGAGAGTTCAGGGGTCAAACACCTACCAGAGCCAGGTAGCTGTGTGGATGTTAGACAAATCACCCAAGGTCTGTGCTAAACAGCAACAGAGTGATATTTCTCTGTAAATGAATGATGCCTTCTCTGCCTGCTGAACCTCCCACCCAGGAGAGAAGAAATACCATGTTCCAGTGCAATTGGTTAGGCCTTTGGAAGCTCACGAGGCTGATTTAGCAAATTTACGTTTTAGTGCCATCATATATACAAGTGACCTTGGGCAGTTTATGAGGCATTTTTGAGTCTAAGCTTCCACGTTCTTATAATAACGTTACATGGTGAAAATGAGAAAATACATAAAAGAACATGGCACTCTAGGTACAGCTGGCCTTCTGCATCTGCAGGCTGCACATCCATGGATTTAACTTACGTGGATCAAAAATATTTGGGGACCAGGCATGCTGGCTCACGCCTGTAATCCCAACACTAGGAGGCCAAGGCAGGCGGATAACGAGGTCAGGAGTTTGAGACCAGCCTGGCCAGCATGGTGAAACCCCATCTCTACTAAAAATACAAAAAATTAGCCGAGCATGATGGCGTGCACCTGTAATCCCAGCTACTGGGGAGGCTAAGACAGGAGAATCGCTTGAATCTGGGAGGCGGAGGTTGTAGTGAGCAGGAGAATCGCTTGAATCTGGGAGGCGAAGGTTGTAGTGAGCAGGAGAATCGCTTGAATCTGGGAGGCGGAGGTTGTAGTGAGCCGAGATTGCGCCATTGCACTCCAGCCTGGGCAACACAGTGAAACTCTGTCTTTAAATAAATAAATAAATAAAACTTGGGGGAAAAAAATGAATGGCTGCATCTGTACTCTTGCTCTTGTTGCCCATAAATAATACAGTATGACAATAATACAGCATTTACATTTTATTAGGTATCGTAAATTATCTAGAGTATTATTTAAAGTATCCGGGAGGCCGTGCGTAACTCATATGCAAATACTGCGTCATGTTACATCAGGGACTTGGGCATCCTCGGATTTGGGTATCCGCATGGAGTGCCGTGTGGCGCTTGGCTTCTACCGCGGCCATCGGGCTTCCAACCGCCAGGTGGCGATATAGCCGGCGCGGAGCGCCGACCTGAGCCTGCGCATGCGCGCCACGGAGGACGTGGGCCGGGTTCCCGAACCTGGGAGCCATAAGCGGGAGGGTCTGGCGGGCTAAGCTCAGCTGCACCTGGGTACCTTCTGGCCGCCGCAGCAACTCGAGAACACGAATCCGTTTGGCCAAAAGTGAAACAAACACACGGATGCACATATGTCTGTTTACTTCTAGGCCAGGTGCAGAGGGAACGTCTGGAATAGCACTCATCGAAAGCTGCCGTTACGTGGGAAGATGAGCCTTTTACCTCTCAGCGTTTCCCCTTACGTAATGTCTTGTTTTAATGTCTTATTGAAAACCAGAAGAGGCCGGGCGTGGTGGCTCATGCCTGTAATCCCACCAGTTTGGGAGGCTGAGGAGGGCGGATCACCTGAGGTCAGGAGTTCCAGACCAGCCTGGCCAACATGGTAAAACCCCATCTCTACTAAAAGTACACAAGTTAGCTGGGCGTGGTGGCGTGTGTCTGTAATCCCAGCTACTCAGGAGGCTGAGGAAGGAGAATCATTTAAACCCGGGAGGCAGAGGTTGCAGTGAGCTGAGACTGATTGCTCCACTGCATTCCAACCTTGGTGACAGAGCGAGACTGTCTTTAAAAAAAAAAAAAGAAGAAGTAATGTGTTATTTAATGACAGAGATAAGTTCTGAAAAATGCATTGTTAGGGAGTTTCATCACTGTCCGGTCCTGCGGGATCATTAACGCAGACCCTGGAGGAGGGGGTGGGAATTTAGAGAGACAAGAGACACAAGAAACGGAGACAAGACAGTGCTCTGATCAAGTCTCATTTAATGGCGGCGGTGCAATGCCTTATATAGGCTGGCAGGGAAGAGGAAGGGCTCAGAGCAGGCAGGGAGGAGAATAATGAGAGACGTCACCAGGCGCATGCTTGGTAGACTTAGTCTTTCCCCGGCGCGGGAGGTTATCTACCCGCGGGCGGGAAAAGTTCGTGCTTGGGTGTAAAGTTGATGATGAAGAACCAGGAAGTGCGCCATCTAGTCTTCACAATGCGGAA
>NW_016804727.1:0-2193 GCF_001698545.2 Rhinopithecus bieti
TCAGTAATAACAAACTCCTCCGAGCTAAAAGAGGATGTTTGAACCCATCACAAGGAAGCTAAGAACCTTGAAAAAAGATTAGACAAATGGCTAACTAGAATAAACAGTGTAGAGAAGAACTTAAATGACCTGATAGAGCTGAAAACCACGGCACGAGAACTACATGATGCGTGCACAGCTTCTGTAGCTGATTCAATCAAGTGGAAGAAAGGGTATCAGTGATTGAAGATCAAATGAATGAAATGAAGCTAGAAGAAGTTTAGAGAAAAAACAGTAAAAAGAAATAAACAAAGCCTCCAAGAAATATGGGACTATGTGAAAGACCAAATCTACATTTGATTGGTGTACCTGAAAGTGATGGGGAGGATGGAACCAAGCTGGAAAACACTCTTCAGTATATTATCTAGGAGAACTTCCCCAACCTAGCAAGGCAGGCCAACATTCAAATTCAGGAAATGCGGACAACACCACAAAGATACTCCTCGAGAAGAGCAACCCCAACACACATAACTGTCAGATTCACCAAGGTTGAAATGAAGGAAAAATTGCTAAGGGCAGCCAGAAAGAAAGGTCAGGTTATCCACAAAGGGAAGCCCATCAGACTAACAGCAGATCTCTCAGCAGAAACCGTACAAGCCAGAAGAGAGTGGGGCCAATATTCAACATTCTTAAAGAAAAGAATTTTCAACCCAGAATTTCATATCCAGCCAAACTAAGTTTCATAAGTGAAGGAAGAAATAAAATCCTTTACAGACAAGCAAACACTGAGAGATTTTGTCACCACCAGGCCTGCCTTACGAGACAACCTAAAGGAAGCATTAAACATAGAAAGGAACAACCAGTACTGCAAAAACATGCCAAATTGTAAAGATTATTGATGCTAGGAAGAAACTGCATCAACTAACAGGCAAAACAACCAGCTAACATCATAATGACAGGATCAAACTCACACATAACAATATTAACCTTAAATGTAAATGGGCTAAATGCCCCAATTAAAACACAGAGACTGGCAAATTGGATAAAGAGTCAACACCCATCAGTGTGCTGTATTCAGGACACCTATCTGATGTGCAGAGACACAAATAGGCTCAAAATAAAGGGATGGAGGAAGATCTACCAAGCAAATGGAAAGCAGAAAAAAAAAAAAAAGAAAAAAAGCAGGGATTGCAATCCTAGTCTGTGATAAAACAGACTTTAAAGCAACAAAGATCAAAAGAGACAAAGAAGGCCATTACATAATTGTAAAGGGATCAATTCAACAAGAAGAGTTAACTATCCTAAATATATATGCAGCCAATACAGGAGCACCCAGATTCATAAAGCAAGTCCTGAGAGACCTAAAAAGAGACTTATACTCCCACACAATAATAATGGGAGACTTTAACACCCCAATGTCAATATTAGACAGATCAACAAGAAAGAAGGTTAACAAGGATATTCAGGCCTTGAACTCAGCTCTGCACCAAGCAGACCTAATAGACATCTACAGATCTCTCCACCCCAAATCAACAGAATATACATTTTTCTCAGCACCACATCACACCTATTCCAAAATTGACCACATAGTTGGAAGTAAAGCATTCCTTAGCAAATGTAAAAGAATAAAAATCACAACAAACCGTCTTTCAGACCACAGTGCAATCAAATTAGAACTCAGGATTAAGAAACTCACTCAAAACTTCACAACTACATGGAAACTGAACAACCTGCTCCTGAATAACTACTGGGAAAATAACGAAATGAAGGCAGAAATAAAGATGTTCTTTGAAACCAATGAGAACAAAGACACAACCAGAATATTTCTAGGACACATTTAAAGCAGTGTGTAGGGGGAAATTTATAGCACTAAATGCCTACAAGAGAAAGCTGTAAGATATAAAATCAACACCCTAACATCACAATTAAAAGAACTAGAGAAGCAAGAGCAAACACATTCAAAAGCTAGCAGAAGACAAGAAATAACTAAGGTCAGAGCAGAACTGAAGGAGATAGAGACACAAAAAACCCTTCACAAAATCAATTAATCCAGGAGCTGGTTTTTTGAAAAGATTAACAAAATTGATAGAGCACTAGCAAAACTAATGAAGAAAAGAGAGAAGAATCAAATAGATGTAATAAAAAATGATAAAGGGGATATCACCACCGATCCCACAGAAATACAAAGTACCATCAGAGAATACTATAAACACC
>NW_016804727.1:4253-54932 GCF_001698545.2 Rhinopithecus bieti
CATTCAGGACATAGGCATGGGCAAGGACTTCATGACTAAAACACCAAAAGCAGTGGCAACAAAAGTCAAAATTGACAAATGGGATCTAATTAAACTAAAGAACTTCTGTATGGCAACAGAAACTATCATCAGAGTGAACAAGCAACCTACAGAATGGGAGAAAATTTTTACAATCTACCCATCTGACAAAGGGATAATATCCAGAATCTATAAAGAACTTAAACAAATTTACAAGAAAAAATCAAACAACCCCATTAAAAAGTGGGCAAAGGATATGAACAGACACTTTTCCAAAGAAGACATTTATGCAACAAAAAGACACATGAAAAAATGCTCATCATCATTGATCATCAGAGAAATGCAAATCAAAACCACAGTGAGATACTATCTCATACCAGTTAAATGGCAATCATTAAAAAATCAGGTAACAACAGGAGCTGGGGAGGATGTGGCAAAATAGGAACGCTTTTACACTATTAGTGGGAATATAAACTAGTTCAGCCATTGTGGAAGACAGTGTGGTTATTCCTCAAGGATCTAGAACTAGAAATACCATTTGACTCAGCAATTCCATTACCGGGTATATACCCAAAGGATTATAAATCATGTTACTATAAAGACACATGCACACGTATGTTTATTGTGGCACTATTCACAATAGCAAAGACTTGGATCCAACCCAAATGTCCATCAATGATAGACTGGATTAAGAAAATGTGGCACATATACACCATGGAATACTATGCAGCCATAAAAAAGGATCAGTTCACGTCCTTCGTAGCGACATGGATGTAGCTGGAAACCATCATTCTGAACAAACTATCGCAAGGAGAGAAAACCAAACACCGCGTGTTCTCACTCATAGGTGGGAATTGAACAATGAGAACACCTGGACACAGGGCAGGGAACATCACTAACTGGGGCCGTAGGGTAGAGGGATGGGGGAGGGATAGCATTAGGAGAAATACCTAGTGTAAATGATGAGTTAATGGATGCAGCAAACCAACATGGCACATGTATACACATGTAACAAATCTGCACGTTGTGCACATGTACCCTAGAACTTAAAGTATAATAAAAGAAGGAAAGAAAGAAAGAAAGAAAGAAAGAAAGAAAGAAAGAAAGAAAGAAAGAAAGAAAAGAAAAGAAAAGAAAAGAAAAGAAACACAAATGAATTAAACTATGAAAAGTGACAAGACATTTATATTCTTAGAATACTAATGAGAGGATGAAGAATGTGCCATTAAAAAAGGTAAGGAAAACAATAGAGATTGTCCTTAAGAAAAACTGGACTATAGATGTTACCACCTACCAGTTATTCCCCTCAGCTCTTCACCAAATATTCAGCAATATTCTAGTAATCTCCAGAGTCAGGGAAGGAACAGAAGTTCAGGGAAATCCTCCCTCAGGTGTGCAAGGTTTCCTGTATATTCAAGGCAGCAGCCTTAGCAGGTGGGAGATCAAGAAAAGAAAGTTAAAAAAAAATGTTATCAGTAACTTTAGGCTTTCAAACATGAAAGACTGGGAACACACCAGTAGAATTGAAAGAAACACATCTGGGGCATTCTAGACCTTCATAGAGTGAAGAGCATTTGCTCTCTGAATGCCTTGAGGAGACCTCAGTGCTCTTAAAAGATATACTATGGCCCAGTAAGCAAGGGGTAGGACTGGAAAGCACAATCAAAACAAAAAACTCCATAGTTGCTCCAAATTCTAGCAGCTAGGATAGAAAGTAGAAAAATATTTCTCACATTTACAAAAATTGGTCGCGTGACTGTAAACCAGGTAATTTTCCAGAATGTTGTTATTACACATATCCTAGATCTCACTAAAAGGAATGTCCTGTTCCCAGGCTAAAAGTGCTTAAAATCAGTGGTAAAATAAATTAAAACCACAACAAACTTCAGATCCAATACATCTACAGATCAGAATGACTTCGACACCTCTCCGGCAGTCTGAAAAAGGTGGTGTGCCCTTCCTGAAGGTAAATATTATTTACTTCTATCTCTACTGATATTTATGCAAATTTATCAGTATACAATAAAACATTGTAGGACACATGTAAAAGTAATAAAATGAGACTCTTGCTCAGAAGAAACAGTTAATAAATGCAGATCCAGAGATTTTCAAGACAATGAAATTATTGACATGGGCTTAAAATACTAGAGGTTCCAGAAGAAAAGGTTAATGAAATGTGTAAAGAGGTGGGGAAATTTATCAGAGAGATAAAAGCTATAACAAAAAAATAGGATGGACTCAGTGGCTTATGCCTGTAATCCCAGCACTTTGGGAGACCAAGTGGGTGCATTGCTTAAGCCCAGGAGTTTCAGACTAGCCTGGGACACATGGCAAAACCTCATCTCTACCAAAACAATGCAAAAATTAGCCAAGTGTGGTAGTGCATGCCTGTGGTCCCAGCTACTCAGGAGGCTGAGGTGGGAGGGTTGTTTGAGCCCAGTAGGCAAAAGTTGCAATGAGCCATGGTGGAATCATTGCATTCCAGCCTGGGTGACAGAGCGAGACCCTGTCTCAAACAAAAAGGAAATACTTACAATGAAAAGTGCCTTGCCCAAAATAAAAAATTGGTTTAATGACTTAACAATAGAGAAAACTATCAGAAAATTTGAAGAGCAGTTAAATAGGAAGAATCCCAACTAAAACTTAAAATGAAAAAAGTGAACATAACAAAACAGTTATATGTATTGTAGTCCCCTCAAAAAGAGAGAGAATGAGGCAGAATGATGAGATAATGAATGACATGTTAAAAAACTAGAAACAGACATCAACCCACTGGTCCAAAATGCTCAGCAACGAGAAAAGGATAAATACCAAGTAAACTATGCCTATTTGTAGAATAATCAAGTTCCTGAAAATCAAAATAAATAACAATTTGTAAAAATAGTCAGAGAACAACAGACTCAGTACATACAGAAAAAAATAACATAAATGTTGGCTACCATTTTATCAGAATAATAAAAGTCAGAGGCATATGGAATAACTTTAAAGTGCTAAACATAAATAAATACTGTCTATCTGCAGTGAAAATATCTTTAAACTATGAAAGCAGATATTATCAGATAGCCAAAAGTTAAGAGTTTGTCTCCAGCAAATCTACACTTCAATAAATTAATACATAGTACATAAATAAGCCAAAAGTTAACAGTTTGTCTCCAGCAAATCTACACTTCAATAAATTAATACATAGTACATAAATAAAATAGAAAGTAAGTTATTCAAGTGAAATTAAAGGGGGGCCAGAGGAAATCAAAAGATCTTTTTTTTTTTTTTTTTTTTTTTTTTGAGACGGGAGTCTACGCTTCTGTCGCCTGCGGCTGGGGAGTGCAGTGCGGAATCTCAGCTCAACTGCCAAGCTCCGCCCCCTTTCCCGGGTTTTTTTAAAACGCCCCATCTCCTGCCTCAGCCCCTCCCGAGTAGCTGGGCTACGGCCGCACCGCCACCTCCCGGCTAGTTTTTGTATTTTTTTAGTAGAGACGGGCGTTTCACCGTGTTAGCCAGGATGGTCTCGTCTTCCTGACCTCGTTGAGTCACCCGTCTCGGCCTCCAAAGTGCTGGGATTTACAGGCCTTGAGCCGCCGCGGCCGGCCATGCCATGGAAGCCTATCAGAAAAAGCTAAGATAACTGAGCTAAACATAAAAGACTGTTAAATTACGTTGATTATATTTTTTATATTTCTTAATTTAAAAAATTTAAAGACTCGGTTTCTTGTATTTAAAAAATAGAGCATACTGGAAAGTAAATTGAATGATACCCAAGAAACAAAGAATAGGAAAATAAATGGAATATAACTGCTTAAAAACTTTTATAAGATTCTTATGCAGACTGTGACGGTCATATGTTATTGATTATTTAAGGTAGACTGTAGTGACTTAATATTTCTACTGTAGATTTCTACAGCAACCAATTTAAAAACGAAGATATAACTAAAATGTCAACTACAAGAGATAAAATAAAATACTGTCTCCCGGGCCAAAAAATGGATGGTTACCAAACGAAGACATGAAAGGGAAGAACAGGGGAAAAAAAAGTACAAAGAAGACCAACAATTAATACCAAATGGAACACTGAACAACATATAAATAATTTACATTCCTATGCCAAATGGGATAACCATTCCAATTTAAAAGAAGCTTACTATAGTGAATAACAAACAATACCTAAATATATGCTATTTACAAAATGCCATCCTTGACAAAAAGAACAGATGGATTCAAATTAAAAGTGTAGGAAAATATTCTCACGAAAACAGTAAGCCATAAGAAAACTTGCATTAGCTATACTAACGTCAGACAAAGAAGATCTTCAAAGCAAGAGTACTACTAGAGAAAAGAACATGTGTTATGGCCCAAAACAAATAAGTTCATAAGAAAACATAAATCTCAAGCATGTATGACTTTAATTATTACACAGTTTCAAAAGACATCAACAAATTTAACAAACTAATGCGGGAAAAAATAGATAAATCCATAATTGTATGAGATTTTATCAAACCTTTCTAAGTAACTACTAGAATCAAAGGAGACAAAAAGTCTGTGAAAATATTAGATTTTAATTGACACTATCAATCCGACCCAATTGACACCATATAAAAAAAAACAAACGATATTACTTCTAACTGCGAATATACATGTTATTGAAGTGACCTGAAACATTCGCTAGAGCCACATCGTGGGTCTTAAAACAAATTGCCCGATGCATATGCAAAAATAATTATAATCATTGAATAATCATACAGAAGTTATTTCTTAGGCTCAATGATATCATGTAAGAAAATTATATCTAGCAATATCTTAGCAATATTATGAAAATTATAAGTAAGCTTAGGTACCTATATAATAAATATATTTGAATAATAATAAAATAAATACATAAACAGCAAGTATAACTAACTACCTATTTATATAACTATAGAGAAATATTTGGAAAATCTAGAAATTGAAGTATGCCCAAATAGCTCATAGTTCAAAGAAAATACACAGGAAAATTAGAGAATACATTGGGGTAAATAATAAAACCACAGTGCATAAAATAAAGGATGCACTTATGCCAAAAGAAAATTTTAGCTTGAAATGAAAGTTTTTTAAAAGAATAAAAGCCCAAAATAATAACCTAAAAGTCCACTTGAACATACTAGAAAAGAATAGCAAATTACATGCAAATAAGAAAAAATTAAAATAAAAGTAGAAACCAGTGAAATAGACATTGAACAAAAATTTGACAAAATGCAGAGGTGAATAATTGATTTTTTGAAAAAATAGATCTAGCTAAAATGATAAAAAAATAGAGGAAACCCAAATTAACATCATAAAGCATTTAAATGATAAGGTACGTTATAACAAATAAATTTTATTATAAATGTTATTTTTGAACAATATAGATCTCCTAAAATTTAGATCATTATACAAGACACAGCAAATGATCAATTTCAAAAATAATGTGTTAAATAAAAGAAGACAGGCATGGAAGAATACTTATTCAATAATTCAATTTATAGGAAGTCCAAGAACAGATAAAATAAATAGTTACAGATATTAAAAAGTTATGGAAGCTATGATGGGGAGGAAAAGAAATTATTGAAAATGTGCATGAGGGAAATTTCTGATGTGTTCAAAATGGTCTATATTTTGCTTTCTTTGGTGTTTAGACAGGGACTATACAATTGTTAACTGAACAATTAAGATGTGTATTTTATTTTATGTTACTTACTTCTCAATTATTTTTAAAAAAATTGAAAACTTTCATTCTATGCTTGGAAGAGAGGTTGAACCCAAATCATTGTCTTATTTTGACATCTTCAATGACTTGATAGTCCTCTTTTTACTCAGCTTTCCCTCAGTCCACTGGCCCCATACATCTCTTGTGTTTTTCCCTCCTTGTAAGCCTTTCTCAAGACTATTTGTACTTTCTAGAATAATACCCTCCTTAACCTATCCAAATTCTACTGATCCATCAAAGCCCAGTTCTAGTCTCCCCTGTCTTGCCCATCTACTCTTGTCATTATTAGTAGTAGTAACATTAATATTATTATGAATAATAACTACCATTCATTGATGATAGTACATTCTGTACCCTGTATTGTTTCATACGTTTAATCACTTCTCATAAACACTCAATGAGATAGGTAATATCTCTTCCCTATTACAACAAACAAACACTCTAAAGCAATTTGCAAAACATTACAAAACTAAAAATAAACAGTTAACATTGTCTGACTATGAAAACTGTGCTCTTAAGCCCATATTACTACATTTAATCTTATTCTTTCTTTTGGCCAGTACAACTAAACACTTTAATATATTCTTTTTTGTTGTTACTGCCTCTTAAAGATGAAAACCAGGTCTGTCATTTCTCCTCCTCCTCCTAAAATTCTTAACATAATTGTACTCACATAGATAGGAAAATCGTTGTTGACTGACTGAAAATAAAGTTACTGTCTCCGTGTCTCTGCATCTAGATCTTTGCCTAAGTAAATAAAGGAAACAGCCACATAATTATGGCTAAAATAATGGGAGTTTTGTTAATTTATGACTAAATTGTTGCCAATACTATCACTTGTCTGACATGCCTGCATAGATTATACTGTAATAATGTTTACAGCAAATCTCTTAAACATTGGCATGAATACACATGTATGTTTATTGCAGCACTATTTACAATAGCAAAGACTTGGAACCAACCCAAATGTCCATCAATGATAGACTGGATAAGGATAATGTGGCACATATACACCATGGAATATTATGCAGCCATAAAAAAGGATGAGTTCATGTCCTTTGCAGGGACATGGATGAAGCTGGAAACCATCATTCTCAGCAAACTAACACAGGAACAGAAAACCAAACACTGCATGTTCTCACTCATAAGTGGGAGTTGAACAATGGACACAGGGAGGGAAACATTACACACCAGAACTTGTAGGCGGGTGAGGGGCTAGGGAAGGGACAGCATTAGGAGAAATACCTAATGTACATGACGGGTTGATGGGTGCAGTACAGCACCATGGCACATGTATACCTATGTAACAAACCCACACGTTCTACACATGTATCCCAGAACTTGAAGTGTAATAAATAAATAAATAATAAAAATAAAAATAAAACATTGGCATGAATATAGAGACATAGCTATTACGTGTACAAATATTTAGTATTCAACAGATATATAATGAAAGCAATGTTAAGTCATTTGGATAAAAGCTTTTAACACAAAATTAAAGCTAGAAATGTTTTATTTTACCCCCTTGTATTTCTAAAAGACCAAGTGACAAATGTTGCATGTTGTAATTTGAGTTGTCATTGTTAAATTTTGGAAATCTCCTGTCATCTTTTGTTTCTTTGATGAAAATATAAATATTATCCTTTTGAATATATCAAGATATTCTTATTTTAAATCAGTGAATACTCATGTGAAAGTGTTCTCCACCCTTACCACTCCTCTTGCTCTTCTGAATATCACTGGTAACAACATTTATTTGTCTCCCTTGTCTTCTGACTTTTAACTAGAAATGACCATTAGTAGCCATGGCAAAATCTGGAGGGTAAGAACAGGGTAAAAAAAAATCAATGTATCTCTACCCTCCTCTTTCGACTTCTGGTGACATATCTGGCAGGGATCAGGTATCCTGCTGGTCCAAACTTACATCATGCAGCTTCCCAACTGCCCCCACGATTGTAACTCCCACAGGAGGACCTACCTTTTGGTCTCTGATAACACTACCTCTTTATCTCATCTCTCCAGCTCTCATATATGGTGCTGTCCTGCTGTTGCTAAGCTGTAAGTTGTTTCACCTTCGTTTTATTATGCCTCAGCTGTTCTCTCTTTTAAAATAAAATAGACAGCAGTTTCCAGTAATTGCCCTCTGTATTAAATCTCCCCTCTTTGAAAGACCTGAAAAGGTATCTGTTTTCTTATTTGGACCTTGACTGATATACCCACTAACTATCCTCTTTTACATTAATCAACTACTACAACCCAATGTTCATATGTTACAGTAATATACTTTCGAAAGCTTCAAATCCAGGGGTAAAAACTTCTCAGAAAACAAGTAAGAAATTTATGAAAATCCTTTTATTTTCTGTCTTGCTCCTTGAAGTTGTGTCATCAAGAAATGATGACAGCAATTAGTAGCACTATGGAAGTTTCATTGCTCCTATTCTTGTTGATAATATAAAACTGCAAGTCACACTGATGATCATGAACACTAATTTCTGCTTTGGTCAGTGCTTCCTCCTTATCTAAATTTCTAAATCATGTTTCGATTTCTGATTGGATTTGTCAGGAAATTGAATTTGAATGCCAAGCATAAATTGTCAATTAATTAACAGTCAGTGGAAAACTTTCACTAAATAAAATGTAATACACACATGTTCTCGCCTAAAGATGACAAGCATCTCAAGTAGCATTTCAAAAGAGGAGTAGTCATACTTTTGAAAGATACGAAGACTAAGGCAACATATTTTATTCCTATGGATTTATTAGTGAATTCGCAAATTCTGCTAATTTATCTCATTTTTTGCATAATGAATATATAATATTAAAATTTAATGCCTTTCTAAAATACTGTGTAATTGTTCTGTCTTGAGATAAATCAGAACTTACTCTGTTAAACCCATTGAAACTCAGGACTCAATAGGTTTACTTTAGAGCCTCACACCAAGATGAGCCCCCAAGCCCCTGACTCAGTCATCTGAAACTGTATTAAGTGATGTTGACTGTGCCCCAGATATACATCTGGGAAACTCAAAATTAAAGCTTCCTATATCAGGAATAGCAAACTAAAGTGTGTCCTTTGTTTCTACTGTCCTAATATGCATAAAAGACAGGAATAACTTCATGCTCTACCTAAGCATGCACATTCTTTGATAATATGCCAATGTTTTGCAGTGTTGTTAATCCAATATCAAATTAAATGTCTACAGACTGGGTCAGTGGAAAAAAGGCCTGAATCCACTGCTGCTATCACTTACTGCCATCAATGTCCTCTACTAACACCACCAACAACAAAGAGTAGATAGTCTACTGTATATGTAAGTGATGATTTGGAAACAGGATTTAATGTCACTTAATGATGTGCAATCATGGGAGGCATGCTTCATCCTTTCGATTTTAACTTACTCATCTATAAAGCAAAGAGTCTATACAACTGATCTCCAAGTCTCTTTTACCTCTAATATTCCTTGCGTTGGAATCTCAATCTCCCTTCGTTTGGCAATATTGTCTCCTTCTTATCTTGGCTAGATGTGCAAGGGAACACAGGAAACAAGGCTCCCAAAGAACTGTGATATGGATAAATAAAATTATAGAAAAGGTAGCACTCATATTATTTCATATTATTTTTTAAAAACCTATAGAAAAAATGCTAAACTATGTAAAAAAGCTACTGACCATCAACATGTAAGACTGAGTGATGTGAAAGTCAAAGTTGGATAGGTCAACTAGAGCAGAAATAAAAAGAAAGTACCAAAGAGAGAATAATCCAGTAGAAGAAATCATAATCTTCTTGTGCATCCCCTAAAGTTCAAGGGACAGTAATCCCTAAAGTTCAAGGGACAGTAAAACCACTCACTTCATATTCACTTTTCTGAGATAATTATAAATACATGCACATAAAACAATGATCTTTTAAACCAAAACTTAGAGTAGCACAGACGATGTGGAAATGCTCCCTTTCCAATTTGGTAAGTATATACCCTGAGCTAGGGAGCAGTTTCTTTTTAGCCTAGAAGAAAGGAATTACTAGAGCATCTGACAGAGAGAATCTCTAAAAAAAAGTCTAATTTCTTTTTCTTTTGTTTTTCAGTTTACCTCACTCTCAGGTAACTGGAAGTTAACCAAAAGGAAAATCCATTCTGTGATGTAGTTTCATTTAAAAACAGAAAATAGTTTATCAAGTCAAGTAGGTATCTTTGTGCATTTTTACTCTATGAACAATTTATTCTTGAGTATTTGAGATGTAACTTGGGTGAAAGAAGACAATAGAATGTCTCTATTGTCACACAATAGAAACATATTTCTGTGTTTGGAGAAGAATTTGCTTTGCAGTAGTGAAGGAAAATTGAGTTGCTCAATACGGTTGTCAATGCATACTATCACAAGGAGTGTAATGAAAAAAATCAAATAGCTCCCCAATTTTCCAATATCACCTCACAGTTTAATTTGTAAAATCTTTTGTGTATTTTCAGAACTGGTTGCCACAGAGTTTGAAGGTTTTATAACTCATCATAGGATAAGTTTTTTTGTGTACATAAAAGAACTCAGTGCTTTGATAATAAAATAGAGCTTCAAGGTTTCATTAGTAAACTGTGTGCCCTCACAGCATATGATCACAAAGACCACAGGAGCGTTATATAGAATCATTCATGTTCTTCTCACCACAGACTCCCCTATCTCCTGACCAATCTGCCAACTCTGAATAAAGAAGGGAAAAAACTCATCCTTTCAGAATCTGCTTCAGAAAGTTTAGAGCACTAGATAGTCTTTTGGGATCAGGAATTATTAATCCTAGACATGATCATCAAAATAATAAAAATAGCAACAAAAGCATTAATAATAATAATAGTTGTCATAATAGTGAATATTTATGTAAGGATTTATATACATTGCCTAATTTGATTTTCACAACCCTGCCAAAGTATGTATTATTATGTTATGCATTTTATAAATGAAGAAGGCAAGACTTGGAGAAGTTATATCAAACAGCTAATTAATGAAAGATTTGAGGTGTGTCTGCTCTATGATGGACCGCTTTCAGGAGCCAGCGGATTCTGCTTTTCTTCTTCCCATTTCTCACAACTAGACTCCCTCAATACCTATTCCTGGAGATCAAAAGTGGTAAAGCAGAAACTATTGCAAGCCATTTTTTAAATATATAAAAAAAATTATTTTAAAAAATAAACTTTATCAATTTATCACAGAGTGACCTGTTTTGAACTAGAAAGGAAAAAGTTCATTAAGAAATATCGAGGTATAGTTGCTAGTTTACTCCTTTCAGGTCTTATCCACTAGTATTGCTAGATATTTTATCAACTATATTATCCTGAAAATTATTTCATATGCTTAATTTAATGTTGTCTCTTAGAGGAGAAGTTTCTAAGCCTATGCAGCAAATTCTTGATTGATGTTAGAATGGTTCACAGAGGATTTTGTGAGTGTTTGTGATGTTGAAACAATGCAGTATTTTCATTTTTTAGTATAAGTAGTATTTAAATTTTAAGAGGTTGCAAGTTGTGTTGAGCACATATAAGTAGAGATAAGCTGAATATATTAATAACTTAGTCAACACTTGTTTTAAAATTCAACTGCAAGTTACCTACCCCCATAGTGATTGTTTTTTAAACAGCTTCATTGTGCTACGATTCACATATCACACAGTATACCCATTTGAAGTGTATAATTCAATGTTTTTAGTATATTCACTGGGCTGTGAAATGAGCATCACAATTTAATTCCAAATGCTTTGTCTCTTCTAAAAGATATGTCATGCCCCACAGTAAATATCCATTCCACTCCACCCCTCTCCCCAACCACCGTCAGCCCTGAGAAACCACAAATCTGCTTCTGGTCTCTGAGTTTCCCTATACTAGGCATTTTATATAAATCTGACTATTTAGTCTATCCCTTTTTGTGACAGGTTTTTTTTTCCACTGAGAATATTGTTTTAAAGATCCAACCATCTTGTAACTTGTATCAGTATTTCATTTCTTTTCATTGCAGAATAATATTCTATTTAATGCATATACAATACTGCATTTATCCATTCATCAGTTGATGAATATTTGGGTTGTTTTCACTCTTTGGCTATTATGAATAAGGCTAGTATGAACATTGTGCATTGTGTGCAAGTGGACACAAAACTTTTATTTCTCTGAAGTAACTACCTAGGAGCAGAATTGCTGGGGTTTATGGTTAATTTTATTTTTAACTTTTTGAGGAAGTGTCAAATTGATCTCCTCAGCAACTGCCCCATTTTATATTCCACCAGCAATGGTTAAGGGTTGCAAATTATTCACATCCGGCCCAACAGTTATTATCTGTCTTTTTTATTGTAGATACCCTAGTGGGTGTAAGGTGGTATCACATTCTGTTTTTGATTTGCATTCCCCTAATGACTACTGATGCTGAGAGAATTTATTTTCATATGCTTAGTAGCCATTTGTATATCTTCTTTGGAGAAACGTCTAATCAATTTTTGTTTGTTTGTTTGTTTTTGTTTTTTGTTTTTTTTTTTGTTTTGTTTTGTTTTGGAGACAGAGTTTCGCTTTTGTTGCTCAGGCTGGAGTGCAATGATGCTATCTCGGCTCACTGCAACCTCCGCCTCCCAGGTTCAAGCGATTCTCCTGCTTCAGCCTCCTGAGTAGCTGGGATTACAGGCGCCCGCCACCACGCCCAGCTAATTCTTTTATTTTTAGTAGAGATGGGGTTTCACTAGAGGCTGGTCTCGAAATCCTGACCTCAGGCAATCCACCCACCGTGGCCTCCCAAAGTGCTGGGATTATAGGCTTGAGTCAACGTACCCAGTCCCCTTTTCTGATTTTTAAAATTGTTACTGTTTTTTATTAAGGTAAAACTCATATAACATGAAATTAATCATTTTAAAGTGTACAACACGGCAAAATCATTTTAAAGCATTTAGTACATTCACAATGTAACACCACTATTTACCCTATCTAATTTCAAAATTACCTGTTGGTGCTCAATATGAATCATATAAATCATATAATCAATATAAATTATTTGTATGAAATCTAGACAAACTGTTAAAGTATGGTGCAAAGGCCCTAAGCATGCAAAACACTCTTAACAGTCAGAGCAGTCCATGAGCTCAATTCCCAGTAGCTGGCCAAAAGCCTATGATGAAAACAGGCCCTTCTTGGGAATACACAAGATCTGAGCAACTCAAGGCTGCTGGGTTAACCCTTTCCCCTACAACCTGTATCGAGAATATATAAATAGCTCTTAAAATTCAATAATAAGGCAAACAAACCAATAGAAATGGTAGAAATATTTTTTTAAAAAAACTTCACTAAAGAAGATATATAAATGGCCAAAAAGCACTTAGAAAATATTCTCAACATCTTTCCTCATCAGGGAAATGAAAATTAAATAATGAGATACCACTAGACATAAGTATAATAGGATAGAATTAAGAAGATTGACAATACCATACGTTGGCTTCAATGTAGAGCAACTTGAAGTCTCATACATTGCTGGCAAGACTGAAATGGCACAGTCACTTTGGAAAATAAACATACACTTACCATAAAATTCAGCAATACCCAAGAAAATGAAAATATATGCCAACACAGACTTATATTCAAATGTTCATAACAGCTTTACTTATAATAGCCCAAACTTGGAAACAATCCAAATTCCCTCAACAGGTGAATGGATTTACAAATTGTGGGGTATTTTTACAATGTAATACTACTTGGAAATGTAAAAGCATGAACTTCAAATACACACACTACTGATACATACAATCACATAAATATATCTCAAAAATGTGATGCTAGCAAAAGAAGCCAGACATGACTGATGATTTATGGAATTCTGCAAAAAGAAAACTAGTTTGTAAAGTTGAAAATCAGATAAGTTACTGCCAAGGTCTACAGATGGGGGTAGGAGGAGGGTTGACTATAAAAATCACAGAAGAATTTGGGAGAGTGAAGAAAATGTTTGATCTTGATTAGGATAGTGGCTGCATATGTTTGTCAGAACTCATCAGACAGAACTATTAAAAAAGATGTATTTGTTATGTGAAAATTATCCCTCACAGAGGAAGATTTGTAAAAAGTGAAGCTGGGGGCACTGCATTAATACTCAACTGCATTTTATCACTTATCTTCCAGTTATGTGAGTAAATAAAACTCCTTTCCCTTAAACAAATTTTGATTGATTTTTTGTTACTTGCTTACAAAAGCATCCACACTGATACATCTCATACATCATAAACCAGTTGATTATTTTATGTATAAAATTCATGTATTGCAAATAATTAGGTTATAAAATTAGTTTTCATATATTTTCATAGTTTCTACGATAGTTACCTTTTAATCTACATTTGAACATACATTTAGTTCCCTACCAAAAGTCATACATGTCACTATTATGTTTTTCCCCAACAATGAAATTTAGACTAAACTAGAATCCATAGTTGTTACATGATATATATGGAATTTGCTTTTAAGTAAATATTATTAAATTTTTCATCCAAATATACATACATACATACACAAATATATCATGAATTTTATGACATTTAGATCTGAAATTATTTAACATAGGTTAGATTAAAATATAAATATTTTAAAATATATATTTTAAAATTTCCAATATATAAGATATTTGGGGTAAATAAATGACAAATAGATGGACAGGCAGATATTTATAATAAGTTTATCCTAAATTTGAGAAGTGCTGATTTATCATATTAGAAATTAGAAAAGTCATATTCATGGGTAACTAAATATCATTACAGTTATTTTTTCCTTTCCTTGGCTGTTAGTAAGTGACAAAATGTAATTACTAAAGCTCTCCCACTTTTCATGCTTTCACGTATTCTTTTCTATCAATGGACAGCTTAAAGAAATATATAAAATGGACCATAAAACACAGATTGCATGACTATCCCAGAAATGATTAACACATAAAGGGTTTCCATTTATTTCTAAACTGTGCACTTTATCCTCCTGTCTGTCTTTCTCTGCATGTTTTCCTAAAAAAAAAAAAAAAAAAACCCACTCTGGGGGATAGTAACAAGGCTTCTGTTTTGTTTTTTCTTTTGGATTGGATACCCGCTTACATTTCAGCAATATGTTAAATCACTTATCAAACTAATCTTAGAACCACTTTCTGAAGTCACCCTATTTTTATCTGGCCAACTTTGGGATCATTTTATGTCCTGAAACCAAAGTTGATTATTCTTTCTTTTTTATTAATGAATAAACTAAGCAGATACTCATACGTGTCTAAACTAAGTTGCTGTATAGTCTTCTTGCATGATGCAGTAATCATGATGTTGAGTTCTAATTCAGTTGATGAGGGTATTCGCATATTAATTTGCTTTTGCAGTACCTTTATGATAGTGCTGTCTACATAAATTCCATCTATGCAAAATAAATAAATGAATTGATTTTTCTCTGTGGCCTCATTCTTTCTTCAATAGGGTAAGGAAGAAAATTTTGAAATATTCAGTAAAAACTTCTTCTGAAACATGCGAATCTTGCTAAATAAATATTTAATTAGAATTACAGAGAGACAATAGAAGACAGTGGTCAAAAGAATGGGTTCTGAATCAAACACTCTGGAGTTCAAAAATATTTTCCAGTTAGTAGTAGTGCCACCATGGAGATATTTAATCCCTTTAAGCTTTAGTTTCCTAATCTATTATATAAACAAATTAGGAAGGACAAAATTAAATTACAAATAAGAAAATAAAAATATACTTAGCAAAGTGAATGACACAAATAAATGTTTAATAACTTCTATTTTAAAATTGCTATTGTTATTTTATCATTATTTTGCCTGGTCCTAATAATAACAATTTTTTCATTATTTGCTAAACTATTGAAGTACAAAGATAAATGAAGGCATCAGAAATGGTCTTGTTCATTTCATAGTCTATCATTAGGAAGAAGACATGCTAACAGATGGTTTAATACAGTGAGATGATCTCTATCATGATATGAAAAATGTGCCGTGGTATTTCAAGGGAAGAAGACATTAAAGATTAGTTCTACCCCAGAGTGGGAGAAGGTAAAGGCTGACAGCTGCTGGAAAGATGACAAGAAAATCTTCATTTATGTTATGACATTTAGGTTTCCTCATAGACTACCTGTCTAGTCTATTCAGTTGAGTCCCCCATTTTCCACAAGAACTATTTCAGACTTTATCCACCCCTCTTCACATTTATAATGCTCCCTCTCCTCCCCATATTCTTAACAGATGACAGTGTTTTTCAAACAAGTTTTGGAGGAAAAGGCAGCCATCAGACTGGAACTCTATTAATTTCATTTTTTCCTAATATGCAAATCTATTTGTACGAGATAGGTATACCCATTAATGTCCCTTTGTTCCTGTCATACTACAGGAACTTAAATCTCTATGTGTACTTTGGATCTTATTTCCTTCAGTTTCTCAGAAAACTTTGTTATTTCTTTCTCCTTCTCTCTTGTATATTTAACAACTTCTGAACTGATTCCTTCTAGTTGGCTTTTAAATATGTTGTCTCCCACAGAAAATAAAATAAAACAAACACTTTGATATGGTTTGGCTCTGTGTCCCCACCCAAATCTCATCTTGAATTGTAGTCCCCATAATCCCCATGTGTCATGAGAGCAATCTGGTGGGAGATAATTGAATCATGATGGCAGTTTAGACCAGACTGTTCTCGTGATAGTGAGTGAGTTCTCACAAGACGTGATGGTTTTATAAGGGCTTTCCCCTGTCGCTCGGCACTCATTCTCTCTCCTGCTGCCCTGCAAAGAGGTGCCTTTCACCATGATTATAAGTTTCCTGAGGCCTCCCCAGCTGTGCTGAACTGTCTCAATTAAACCTCTTTCCTTTATGAATTACCCAGTTTCAGGCAGTTCTTTACAGCAGTATGAGAACAGACTAATACACACCTCCAGCTACTTCCTTGTCTTCTCCTCTTGATAGGCAAACTTCTTTAGAGTTGTCTGTAGTTAAGTGCTTTGTTTTCATTTCCTCACCTTCACTCTTTATTTCATTCCAGTCTGGTTTCTGTCCACATCCCTTCAAGCAAACAACTTTTACTAAGGTAATCAGTAAACCCCATTTTACTAAGCCCCCTGCCAAAATATTTCTTACTTGCCATCTCAGAAGCACCTGCTACATTGCCCATGTTCTTTTTCTTGAAATACTGTTCTCTTGACTCCCGTGACACAACACAGTTTTTACCTACACACTAATTGCTTGTTTCTCTTATGGGTTTCTTTGCCACCACCTGGCTGTTAAATATTAAGAATCTTAAAGTTTTGTTCTCATCTCATGCCACATTCTTCATCAGTGATGTCATCTATGCTAAGGACTTTAATTATCACCAGCATGCTATAAAATAAAAATAAAATTCTAAGCTCCCCAACCAATTGAACAGGCCCCTCCTCTCAGCCAAAGGCATTCCTAAGTTAACCTGAAAAACTAGTTCAGGCCATGATGGGAAGAGAAGGTCAGACATGCCTCATTATACTCTACTGCCTTTGGAATTCAGGCACACTTGGCCATCATTTATCATGAAAACAGACTTTAAGGCTGACAAAGCAGACTCTTTACAGCATAATATACCAACATGACAGATAGCAGGCCCTAAATAGAAATGGTCCTTCAAAGCTGTATCTCCTGCTCCAGGAGAGAATTAACTAAGAGTCTGGCACCTTTTAAAGTCTGATAAGAACATTTACAGTGTAGTCTCTCTGAAGCCTGCTACCTGGAGGACTCATCTGAATAATAAAAACCTTGGTCCCCACAAACCCTTATGTTAATTCAAACATTTCCTCTTACTGATTTCAGGTCTTTCTATAAACTCTTTCAACCAATTGCCAATGAGGAAATCTTTGAATCCACCTATTACCTGGAAGCCTTCCACTTCAAGTTGTCCTGCCTTTATGGATTGAATCAGTATCCATCTTACATGTATTCATTGATGTTTTCTGTCTCCCTAAAACATATAAAATCAAGCTACAGCCCAGCCACCTTGGGGACGCATTCTCAGGACCTCCTGAGGCTGTGTCACAGGCAGGTCCCTAACCTTGGTGAAATGAACTTCTAAACTGATCGAGACTTCTCTCAGATATTTTTTGGTTTATAATACCAATGACTCATATCCAATTGCTAATTGATGGCTCCTGGTAAGTGTCTCAAAGCACCTCAATCTCTACATATCTAAACCCAATTAATTTTCTGCAACTCTTACAACTACCTAATAATTCACTTAGCTCAGCGGTCTTCTGATGTGAAAAACTATGTATGGTGAAAAACCAAACACCTGTTTTAACCAATCTATCTCCTTTATCCGCCCATCCATCACATAGTCATATCAATTTTAGCCCTGAATATCTCAGTTCTGGCTGTTTTTTTCTATTTCCATTTCCACAGCCATAGTCCAAGCTGCCATTGTCCCTCATTCCAATAACTGCAGTGTCCTCTGTATTAGTTTTCTACTACCAAGTAACAAATTGCCACAAACTTAGTGGCTTAAAACAACACCAATGTATTATATCACAGTTTTGAAAGTTAAAAGTCTTGCATGGAGCATCGCATAGCTAGATTCTCTACTCAGGGCATCACAAAGCTAAAACCAAGTTTTCACATAAACTGAGTTCTTATCAGTAGGCTCTGAAGAAAAATTCATTTGTAAGGTCAACCCTGCTGTTGGAAGAATTAATTTTCTTGCAGTTGTAGGACTGAGATCCCCATTTCCTTGCTGTCTGCCAGCCAGGAATTGCTCTCAGCTTCCAGAGGCTGCCAGCATTCCTTTCCATGTATCTCCCCTCATTTTCAAGCCATCATTGGTGCAACAAATCCTTCTTGTGCCTCAAATTTCTGACCTCCTCTTCTGTAATCTGCTAAAGTGGGGATTCAACAATGAAAATATATGGGCAAAGGGAGAGGAACATCACATACCGAGGTCTGTCGATGGGTGGAGGGCAAGGGGAGGGATAGCATTAGGAGAAATACCTAATGAATGTAGATGATGGGTTGATGGGTGCAGCAAACCACTATGGCACATATATACCTATGTAACAAACCTGCAAGTTCTGCACATGTGTCCCAGAACTTAAAGTATAGTTTTTTAAAAAAAGAAAAAATTCTCTACTGTTAAGTGGCTCATGTGATTAGATTAAGTCGGGCCCACATAAATTATCTGCCTGTGTTTACATTAACAGAGTTACCACCTTAATCTCGTCTGCAGATTATTTTCACAGGAGACCGAGATTAATATTTGATTGAACAACTGTGAAAAGGTGTGTGTACACCTGAGAAAAGGAGTGTTGAGGGCCATCTTAAAATTCTGCCTATCACAGTCTCTATGCGTATTCTTATCCCCTTCTACAGTTAATTCATGCTTCAGCCCAAGCAATCATCCCACACCCCATCCTGATACTGAACATACTCTCTGACATTTTTGTAAGTGTCTGTATTAGACACAATGGAAAGTAAACATCTGAGTATTTGTATAATTTTGATCAAAGGAGCATAATACAATTTACACACATTTGGAAGATAATCATTTAGCATAAATGTTGTCAGTAAGGAAGAATGACATATCACCCAAATAAAATAGTCTCAAATACTCATATATTAGGCTACTTTTATAATGACATAATAGTTCAATTATCTGAATTATTTGAGCATCTAATTTGAGGATCTAAACTGACAATTCTGGAGGTCACCTTGGAGCACAGTTTGTGTAGACAACCCAGTGAAAATTGAATCAATCCCTGGTGGAATAATGATAACAGTAAATCAAACAAAGAGAGGGTTGGAGTTTTGTATAAATATGCAAGTTCAAATATGCATACTTAGAACTCTGTTATACTAAAGATCTATTTCTTCTCCCACTGACACAGTTGTCCATGTCAGTGTAAGTAAAGTATGTTTTCATATTTTTATTGGTTAAACCACTAACCAATTGGTACACTACAAAGATAGCTTTCTAGAGGAGGAAGTTTGCTTCCTTGGGAGAAAAATGAATTGAAATGGGATGGTTGTGTTGTAGACAGCTAAAAACTCTACAGAACCATTCTATTTAATTATTATGATGACCAGTGAGGATATAACTATTTAGCATATGGGCTAGAGAAGATATTGTCAAGAGAAGTCATGAAGGTATAGATGTGCAGAGGATGGGAGGAATAGCAAAAAACTTGGGCTACAATAGAAGCAAGCATGAAAATTGGGAGGCTAGAAAGCCAGATATAAAGTGTGTGGTGAAGAATCTTATTTTCCTGAAATACTGCAAAGGGTTTGGTATAGGCTAAAACTCATGGGCAGGAAGGCAATGACTTTAAGAATTGCCTGTCTTCCAGAATCCTGTGGCATCCCTGGGGAGAGGGTACAGTTGGACATGCCATGTGGCTGTGCTTCAGCAGAGAACCCACACCACCCATTCCCTGCTCATTTTCAAAATGACCTTTATTTTTCATGAAGCAACCTTGAGCTAGTCTTCGTAGGGTTACGGGCTTAAATAAACTGCTTTGCTGTCAAAAAGTCTGAGCTTCAGTGTGTGATGTTCCCCTTCCCGAGTCCAAGCGAGTCGCAAGTGATCTCATTGTTCAGTTCCCACCTATGAGTGAGAACATGCAGTGTTAGGTTTTTCTGTTCTGTGATAGTTTGCTAAGAATGAATGGTTTCCAGCTGCATCCATGTCCTACAAAGGACGCAAACTCATCCTTTTTTATGGCTGCATAGTATTCCATGGTGTATATGTGCCACATTTTCTTAATCCCATCTGTCCACTGATGGACATTTGGGTTGATTCCAAGTCTTTTGCTATTGTGAATAGTTGGCGCAATACACATACGTGTGCATGTGGTCTTTATAGCAGCATGGATTTATAATCCCTTTAGAGTATATACCCAGTAGTGGGATGGGCTGGGTCATATGGTAGCATCTAGTTCTAGATCCTTGAGGACATTGCCCATACTGTTTTCCATAATGGTTGAACTAGTTTACAATCCCACCACAGTGTAAAAGTGTTCCTATTTCTCCACATCCTCTCCAACACCTGTTGTTTCCCTGATTTTTTTAGCATGATTGCGCATTCTAATGGTGTGAGAGGGTATCTCTATTGTGGTTTTGATTTGCATTTCTCTGATGGCAAGTGATGATGGGGAGGGGGGAGGGGGAGGGATTGCATTGGGGAGTTATACATGATATAAATGATGAATTGATGGGTGCTGACGAGTTGATGGGTGCAGCACACCAACATGGCACAAGTATACATATGCAACAAACCTGCACGTTAAGCATCCAAATTTCACAGCCTGACCCACCGGAATACCAACTAACACGTACCCTAGAACATGTACCCTAGAACTTAAAGCATAATAAAAATAAATAAATAAATAAATAAATTTAAAAAGTCTGAGCTTAAGTGGCAGCTGCTCAAAAGGGTACTAAGAAAGCCAGGTGCCATTCACCTTAAGATATTGTCTGTCTCTCCCATTTAATGTAGGAGACCTTAGTTGAGCAACCCAGAAAAATTATCAGACATTATTTATTAGAGAAATTCTAACTGAATTTCTCTAGGCCATGCTAACAGGATTGCACTTTGTTCTCCATGGAGGGGGAACCATGGGAGGTTTCCAAACAGGAGACAGACATGATCAGTGTTTAAAAGGATGACCAGCAACAATATGGGGGATAGAGTTGGTAAAAGAATACTCAGAAATAGGTGGAAAGACCATTAATAAAGCTATAAAATAGACCATGCTATGCAAAGTAGGCAAGTTTTCTGGAAGAAGAGGAATCGATTTTAGCAACATTCTGGAAATCTGACAAAACTTCAACTCAATCACCTTGATTTTCATTAAGATGTCACTCAGTCATTCAATAGGTATCTCATTATACACTCTTTTTGGAATTATATTGGAAGTTTTTTCCTAGGATATTGTCATCATCAAAGACCCCAGTAATCTGGAATTCTTCCACTCTTAATTTATTAGATATCAGCCTTGTCATGAAATATAAAATACAGTAGAGGTTTGGTTTCATACAAAATCAACACCTAACCAAAATATATACAAGGTAAAGCATTCTGAAAACTATAAAGTATTAAAAAATTGTAACAAATTTCTGATGCTTAATATTACCTAGGGGAGATTCAACTCCACTCCCATCTGGTCACTGGACTTTGCAAATCCTAGGGAATAAGATTAGTCTACTCAGGGTTTTTCGACTTTCCTGAGTACCAAGATGGTCTTTGAGGTAGCTCAGTATTTTTATTTGAATGATTCTCTAATCAGAAGTCTTACCCTTTGTTCACTTCCATTTTCTCAGTAACAAGGATCTTACCACTCTTTCAGATCTATTGGTAGTCTCTCGTGCACCTGGTAGAATTACAGAAACATTTGACTCAATTCAAATAATTTTTACTAAGATTCTATTATCTATGCAGCATGAGAGTAGACACCATAAAAGAAGTCAATACTGAGTAAGCAATTGTTACAATCTTCAAGTAATCCATAATCCAGTAGGTGGGATAAACATATAATCAATTAAAACATATTATGGAAACTGAAATATATGTTATCAAAAGTACATATAATATGGCATAGCATATGTACCCCATAGGGCACAGCACTGGTATCAAATTGTTACTCTATAGTAATTTTCCAAGAAGCCTTGCTAAAAATTGATATCTGGATTTGTTTTCAAAGGCAACTTATATTGAAATGAAACAAATGGAAGTAAACAGCTTAAGATTAGTTATTCCTAACATTATCAAAAGCCAAAATTTCCAAGTATTTCTATGTAAGAGTAGTTAGACTTTAATTATACATTGATTGGAAAACTCAGAATGACAAAATCTTTTCTGAACTTAAAAGCATTAAAATTAAATATTTTAATTTTGCTGATCACAGGAGCATTAACCTTTATTTGAAAAATTGAAGTGCATACATATGAACCACTTTTAGTCTCTAGAAAATATTTGATATATATAAGAATTTACAGTGTCTTTATAACTGCAACAACTCTATGGGTTCTCAAAGGTTTGAAGTACATAATTTGAGAGTCACTGGGCAAAGTGGCCCACAGCTCAGAAAAGAAATAAGCACAATTTGGATCTCTGGGGCATTGAGAAAGAATTAGAAAGTGTGTGGGGAGCTAGACTGGAACTAAGAAAAATGATAAGTGTTTTAGGATCAGTAGGTCTGGGTAGGTGCTCAACACAATGTTAAAATTAGTAGAGATGCTAGTGATTTTCTATTTATATTAGTGATTCTTCTCTTTGCATGAGAAATCAAAACTCAGAGCAGTTAACATAAGAGTTACCAAGCAATATAACCAAAAGTATGACCCAGGTATCTTAAAGCTTAATATATTGCTTTATCCAATCCATTAAATTAAAGGAACTCTCACTAAAAAGATTTTTTACAGTGCATTTTTTTCTAATACATACATGAAAATTTTAATTGGTGATTTATTGAATAAGCTAATGGCAAGTTTTGAGGTTGATTGTACAGAAAAGAAGACAAATTATAAAAAATATAAAGCCTATATTGATTGTAATTTATACACAGATAAGTTCGATTTTAAACTTAAAAATACAAATTGAAATATTTTCCTTTCCAAGACTTGGAGCCCAAATAAAAAACAAGCAAATCAAAACTTGTTTTATTCAATAAGTATTTATGTTTGTAACTCATTGATCATTCTAGGTCAGAATAATTATACAGAAGAGGAACTATTGGGCAATACAGGACAGGCACTTCATCCTTATTCCAACAATAATTACTTGGCTTCATTTCCTAAAGTCTTAGATGAGGAGTTACTTTCCTTTCCTTTGCTCTGGCTATCAATGAGATTGTCATTTGCTTCTGTTAAACTCTGATTAAAAGTAATAATCACTTATGTATGATTATTTAGTCTACATTTGATCAAAGCACCTGTCACTACCAGTAATATAATGTAAAACATGTACTATATGTGTATTATATTTATCCTCGAATGTATGTGTGGTTAAAACAGGGAAAGTCCTACTCTGCATCTCTTTAAGATTACTCACATTCTTTTACTAAAAGGACCGATGCTGCATTTTGTTACTAAGAGGCTTGTGATTCAAAAACTCATGAGGGATAAGGCTTTTGCACCATGCAAAAATGGACATTGGAAATGAGAGCCCTGCAAACACAAGTCATGGGTCACAACAACATTGAGATAAGACCCTCCCTACCTACTCCATCAGAAATTGTAACTGTTTAGTTGAGATTACAAAAATAAATATTTAAGGTATATTAAAGGTAGAACATATAATTGAAACAGGGAAACAGAAAAAAAGTAACAAAAGTTAAAAATATAATGTAAAGTTAAACCACCAATAGATACAACTGAAATAAGAGTTACTAAATTGGAAGCTAAATAGTAAATTAGTCACAAAAATAGAAAGGAAGAATTAAGAAATATGGAATACATTTTAAAAACCATTATAAGTTAGTAGGCATTCCAGAGAGAAGAAGATGTGAAGAAACAATACTGGAAAAGAGTAACTGAGAATTTCCAGAATTTATAAAAGCCATGAGTACTTAGAATCAGCGTCAGAAATCATGAACAGGTTCTGAACAGAATAAATTGTAATTAATCTACAATATAGTAAATATTACAATATAGTAAAAAAGAGCACATTATACAGAATGCTGAAGAAGAGATCTTAAAAGCAACCAGAGCCATACTGCCTAAAGAAAATAACAGTCAACCTAAAATCCTATATTGACCTAACTTACCGTTCAATGTGACAACAAAATAATAGCATTTTAAGAAAAAAAGTAAGAGATTGTAATAATAATAAACCCTCACTGAAAGAACTACTAGAAGATACAACTCAGAAAAAAAAGACATGTAAATTCTAAGGAGGTAAAGACAAAAATGATTATATAAAATAATAAGAAAATATTTAATAATTTGGGGTACAAAACACAAGTTTTAAAAGTCGAGACCTAACTTCTAGTACCTATAAAGGGTAATTTTGGTTGCACACTAATTTCCCACAGTTAACAATGATAAAAATTGTACGATTGAAAAAATATTTAAAGACACTGGAAAATATCCAAAAGTAGACAGAAGTTGGGGGAGCATTTAATCTAAAAAACCTGCAACTGGAAGACATAGAAATGTTGAGTTTGGAAATAGCTGATCTAAAGATGTTGCCAGTGCCAGTGGCTAGGGCTATGGAAAATGGCAGTGGGAAAAAAATTCACAGCCCTACCATGTAAAAGTTCCAAAAATTGAGTTTGGATCTGAGAAAAAAGCTGGGAATATAAGGGAGGAGTTGTGGCAGTGCAAGAAACAAAAGAGAAAAAAAAAAAAGAGCTACCAAAATTCAGAGTATGAACTGCTCAACTCACTGCTGACAACTACATAGTAAATATATGAGGAAGATCCCAGTGAACAAAAAGGAAAGGCTAACAGAGACCATGAGGAAATCTACTCTTGAAAGACAGAGTAATATGGAACCAGATCTGTCAGTTGAATGCTTTTCTTGACTGAGTGCCAGATCCAAGAAACTCAACCAACTTCAAGCAAGACAAATATAAAAAATAACTCTTCTAGACACATCATACTAAAATTGCTGAAAGTCAAAGATAAACAGAAAATGTGAAAAGCAGCTAGAGAAAAAATACTCTAGAGGGAAATTTCAATCTACAGAAAGAAATATAAAACAATAAAAAATGGCAGAGGTATAAATATATGTAAGTAAAGATATAGAAGATTGGACTGACATTAATTACATAAACCTAACTGCCAATTATACCAGAACTACACTCAACAACTGAAGAAGCATATGCTTTTCAAGTGATCATAAAAGGTACATGAAGATAGAACATAGGATGGAGAATGAAATAAATCTTAAAAATTTGGAAAGATTGAAATTTTACATAATATGTTATGTAATCAAAAGGGAATTTAATTACAAAAAGCAAAAATAATACATCTAGCAATGACCCATATATCTGGGAATTAAACAACTTACATTTAAATAACTCATGGGCCAAAGAAAAATCACCAAAGAAATATAGAAAATATTTTGAACTAATGATAATAAGCAAAAGACATCAACATTTTCTGTATGCAATTAAAGCAAAATTTAGAAGGAAATTTTAGTTTTTAAGTGCTAATATAAAAAAAGACTTTCTAAAATCAATGATCTAATTGTCTCCATTAGAAACTAGAAAAAGAACAGCTAATTACACTCAAAGCAAACAAAAAGAAGGAAATACTACATATAAAGGCAGAAATCAATGAAAATGGAATCCAAACACTAACAAATGTAAATCTATGAAACTAAAGTCTGTTTTTTTAAAAGACCAATAAAATAAAAAATCTTTAGTAAGACTGGTCAAAAAACAAAACAAAAAACCCCACAAATTATCAGTATGAGTCATGAAAAATGAAAATCATTACAGATCTTACAGAAATTGTAAACAGCTTAATGCCATAATTTATAAAACTTAGATTAAATTAACAAATCCATTGAAAGGCCCAAATTACCAAGGCTCACTAAAAAATAATGCATAACCTGAACAAATCTCTACCTATAAGAGAATGGATCCACACGTGAAAATCTTACAAAAATCCTTCAGGCCCAAATAGCTTCACTGGTTAATTATAGAATATACTTAAGAAAGAAAAAACAGTTTTGCATACAATCTACCAGAAACAAGTATCAACTTATTTTATGAGGCCGGCCTTGTTGTGATATCAAAAATCAGACAAACATATCACAGTAAAAGAGAACTAAAGAACAGTATTACTCAAAAATACACAAGTGAAAAAATAAACATGAGATATAAAGGTTCTTGAGAAAATATACCATCAGACACACAGCCAGTGTATTAGTCAGGGGTCTCCAGAGGGACAGAACTAATAGGATAGATGATTATATGAATTGGAGTTTATTAAGGAGATTGAGTCACACAGTCACAAGGTGAAGTCTCACAGTAGACAGCCTGCAAGATGAGGAACAAGAAAACCAGTCCGAGACCCAAAACCTCAAAAGTAGGGAAGCCAACAGTGCAGCATTCAGTCTGTGGCCAAAGACCCAAGAGCCTCTGGCAAACCACTGGTGGAAGTCTAAGAGTCCAAAAGCTGAAGAACTTGGAGTCTGATGTTTGAGGGCAGGAAGCAGCCAGCATGGGAGAAAGATGAAAACCAGAAGATTCAGCAAGCTCACTCTTTCCAACTTCTGCTGCTTTATTCTAGCTGTGCTGGCAGCATATTAGATGGTGCCCACCCAGATTGAGGGTGGGTCTGCCTCTCCCAGTCCACTGACTCAAATGTTAATCTCCTTTGGCAACACCTAGGAATGATATGTTGCCTCCTTCAATCCAACCAAGTTGATACTCAATATTAACCAGCACAGTTAGCTTGGATTAAAAGGATCAGAGAGAAGGTGACAAAGAAGGTTGCTGGATGTACATTATACTTTTGAAAGCAAGCATGTTGATAAAATCACTCAAGCATATGTACATATTATTTTTCATGAAAAAAAAAAGAGGAAAGATGACTAAAAGAGAATGAAACCAAGAGCAGAAAGATCATAGCCAAGACCTTCCAGCACTCAAATGAGAGCTCAAGGACAGAGAAAAGAGCCATAAAAGATTATCCTCAAGCTTTGAAACCTAATCAAGAAATTCAGGTTAAATTCATCCTGGCTAAATTTCAGAATTGCTTTGGACCAGTTATTCCTTTTTACCATTCATTGTTACCTTTTTTGAATTGGAATGCCTATAACTATTAGCCAATGCTTGTTCTACCCTTGTGTGTAGGAAGTACTGAGGTCATATAAATTGTCTCTTCAGTTTCACAGATTCATAGGTAAAGAGTAATTGTGCCCCAGAAGTTGCACTTAATGAATTATACCCAGGAAAATTATCAGCATGTGATTTTGATGATTTAAATGTTTGGAGTCCAAACTCTGAGCTAATGAGATTTAAATGAGAACCTGGATTTGAGCCAATGCTGTAATGTGGTACATAAGACCCTGGAAATGCTTGGGAGGGAGAGCATGGGATGTCCATTTGGCAGACACTTGAATCTTTGAGGGCCAAATAGCAGACTGTGTTAGGAAGACTTCTAAGATAGCCCCCAAGAATTACCATCCCCTTCATGCACACCCTGCATAATTCCTGGGACCTTTAGTATGTTATATTTTATTTCAGTGGTTAGGACGTGTTGTAGGCAGAGTTGACCATAAGAATATTATCCAGGTGGGTCTTATCAAATTGCATGAGCCTTTAAAAGTAGAGAATTTTTCCCAGCTGGTCATAGATGCAATCAGATTTCTAGGGTATAAAAAGAATTTGACATGTTATTGCTAGCTTAAAGATTGAGGGGACTATGTGTAAAGAAATGAGTGTGATTTCTAATTGCTGAAACCATCCCCACACTGACAGTCAGCAAGGAAAAAAGGATCTCAATCTTACGAATGTAAGTAACAAAATTCTTCTAACAACCTGAAAGAAATCTGAAGCAGATTTTTCTTCAGAGCCTTTCAGCAAGAACTTAGATAGTTAATTTCTTATAAAAAGACAAAGAAAATTCAATGAAGGAAGTATTTTCAAGAAATTGTAATAAGTTTCTATATATTAAACCTCAACTTTTAACTCACACTATGCTCAAGAGGTTAATTTAAAATTGTTAATTAACCTAAATGTAAAAGCTAATACTAAAATACTTTTAGAAGAAAGCAAAGAAAAAAATATCCATGGCCTTGGGATGGATAAAGAATTCTTAGGTAGACTATGAAAAGCACAAACCACAAAGAAAAATGACAAACTGGATTTAACCAAAATTAATTTCTGCTCCTGAAAGACACCATTAAGAAAATGAAAAGGCAGCCACAGACTAGAAGAAAACATTCTCAATACATATATTGAACAAGAACTTGAATCCAGAAGATATAAAGAATTACTTAAACTCAATACTAAGAAAGCAAACTGGATGCCCAGTTTACCTTGATGTGATTCTTACACATTGTATACCTGTTATCTAAATACCCCATGCACCCTATAAATATATATACCTGCTAAGTACCCACAAAAGTTAAAAATGAAAAAATAAAATAAAATAAAACAAAATAAAATTGGACAAAAGATTTAAACTGACATTTTACAAAGGAAAACATATAACTAGGAAGTACATAAAATATGTTCAATATCATTATTCATCAGGAGTTTGCAAATTAATACTAAAATGAGATACTTCTACTCATTAGCAGAATGGCTGAAAGGAGACACAGGAATATTTTGGGGTAAAGGAAATGTTCTGTATTATAATTCTGGTGATTGTTGCACAGTATTTCTATATTGATCAAAACTCATCTAACTCTACTTTTAAAACGGATGCATTTACTATAGATATAATTCAATAATATAAATAAATATAAAATATAACAAACAAAATAATTAGCATATAACATAATAATTTAATACAGTAAAAGAATTAATAAAATTTAATGACAAAAGGGCATATGGAATTATATTTAGTTCAGAGTCAAATATTTAAACACATTTGAGGTTATTAACATGCCTTACCTGGAGTGATAGAAGATAGAAATGGAGGTGATGAGGAAGTAGGAGAAGAGGGAAAATTGTCTATGATATGATACAATTATATGTAAAATTATTAATATGTGTATATGGGTGGGTGAATGCCCAAGAATTGCATTGAAAGATGAACTGAAATGATAGTGACAGTTACTTAAGAATGGTGAAATTACAGGAGATCTTAATTTTAATACATGTTTATGTATCATTTAACTATTTTAATGGAAAGATGTATTATTTATTTAATACTGAATAAAATAAAGCTGTTTTCCTGTAAGAAAATAAATTTTAAATACACTTGTTTTAAAATAGCATACAATAAAGCACACACACAAAAAAAACTTTGATATCAGAAATAACAAAGTAATATTGGAGAATTAGGGTGATTAAGGTTGGGGGAGAAATATTCTTCAAATCAAAGAAAGAAAGTTGTGCAACCAAAGATAAAAAATTAGCAAATAATAGCAACAAAAAATTAAAAAAAAAAAACCCAATAGCAAATAAGCATAGGGAAACACACTGGTAATAATATAAATGTAAATTAAACCACAATAAAATACCATCTCATTCTCCTAATCTGGCAAATAAAATAAAGTCGAATAATACTAAGTGTCGATGACATTGTGAAATAATACAAACTGTCTTATAAATGAATAGAGGAAGTGTAAATTGAAGAATGACCTGGGGATATCTGATAAATTTGAAGATACTTTTAAAATCTACTGTTAGGGACTCTTTCACACATTGTACAAGAAGGCATGTACACAAATGTTCATTGCAGCACTATTTGTAATAGAAACAAATTATAAACAACCTAAATGCTCTTCAACTGAAGGACGGATAAATAATTTCCACTACACTCATCTATTTCATAGTTGTATTAACATAGATAGATCTCACAAAATTTAAATTAAATGAAAATCAACTTGAAGGAAACAATGAGTATAAGATCATTTATTATAAAACAGTCAGGATAAAAACTTTCATGGCAAGCTAAATACCAAATTCTGGAGAATGATTGAAAAAGGATAAATAGAAATGTGATGAGGATGATACATGTAGGGATTTCCAGCAATGATTTTGTCCGAAAACTAACAAGGATCAAAGCAATATGACAAAATGTTATGATCGACAAACCTGAGGGAAGAATGTATGTGGTGATAGATACATAGATGATGGATGGATGGATAGATAGATAGATAGATAACAGATAGATGAATAGAAATTTTTTGTAATGTTTAAAAAAAAGGTGAATTGTTATGCAAATATATTTTCCTGACTTCTACTACTAATAATTCTTCAATAGAAAAGTATCTAAAATTATCTGGCACATATTGAGTAATAAGGCCTCACCTTATTTTACTGATTGAGGATAATCTATTATTAAGCTGTCAAAGTTCTATTTGGGGTAATTTGTTTGATCAAATTTTCATGAGGAACAGAACTTTTAGACTGGATCTACACCCAAGAATTGATCAAACGGTGGAACAAGTCATGCTAACTCTCTTAAAGATCATACAGATCAGTACAATATTGATTGGTTTACAAGGTCAGATATGGATTGTGACACTGTAGGAAATCATTGGCTGTACCTAATTCTATAGCCAGTATATAGAAGTGGCCCAGGGAAAGTGAAACAGCAAAAGCATTCCAATGTATCAGATGAATTAAATTAATTTAGAATCCTACCTTTCAACTTTGCTTTGGTTATTAGTTCTCAACTTTACTTCCTGGAAAGGGGCTCAGAAATGACTACATTATTTCTGAAGATTTCCTCTACCCATTTTCCAAAGAGCTGTTTTCAATATTTTGACAATACAATAGTGGGGCTAGGGCTCCCCCATGTCAAATTAAAAGTCAGAATGCAAATGCAGCGAAGGAAAGCTGGTGAACTCAGATTGCTGCATGAGAAGAGACAAGATTGCAATATATTGAAATTTGTTGAAATTTTATAAATTATAGTATTATTATCTAATATACATCTTCCTGAAATGTGAAATAATGAATGGATGCCTTTAAATACCCTGTGGCATATGAAGTGTTGATTTATTTTCATATGATTATGATTCATTACTAGAGTTGGAACCCATCAAAAGTATAACTGTGTTATACTAACGGGAAGACTCTGCATTTGTGGGCATTGAAAATGCAGTAGGCAAATGTATTATTCAGGTGTCTTTTATTATCTTTAAGCCAGTTTCCACATTGACACATGGAATTGTGGGATGTAGTCATTGGTAGTCAGCTAAGAAGAGTGAAATAACATAATCTGGGTACTCAATGTAGCCGAATTCTGAATATTCAGCAAAGCAAATGACTCTAATCATCTGCTTACAAGTAATGCCATTGGACTCATGTAGAGTTATACATAATATCTGCTGCTAGATACAAAGTGTTGGAGGAAGCCCTCAGAATTAGGAAGGCAAAATTCTATTTGAAAACTTTTTATTTTTCCCAAGTAAAGGAAAGATGCTGATTATCTCTATAGAACTCTCAGCATCTAAGCCACGACACAGCAGTGTGGGAGAGGCGATCTGATGACGCTTGCAAGGAAAAGATATAGATCACATTATTCATGGGTACCACCTGCTGGTAGGCATGCAGCATTGCTACACAGAGAAGGGCACAGAGGGGAAATACACAAAGAAACAGAAAAGCCAGAGTGCATGGAATAGAGAAATACAGTATTTAGAAATGAGTGAGTGAAAACGAGTAGACTCGAGAGCAAGCTGATGTCAACATCTCATTCTTTCAAGAACTTTGCTAACACATTTCTTGTTTTGATTTTGAAATGTCTATGGTAGTAGTGACATGAAACAATTAGCTCCACTTTGTAAGTTTGAAGCAAAAATAATTGCACATAAATCCAAGCTTTATAAGCAGAAGAGGTACAATTTTGCCCCCACCCAAGCGGAAATTTGGCATTGTCTGGAGACATTTTTAGTTGTCACGTCTGGGGAGGTGCTACTGACATCTAGTGGGTAGAGACCAGGGGTGCTGCTAAACACCCTACAGTGTACAGCACAGCCTTCATAATGAAGTACAGTACAGCCCAAAATGAAAATGGTGTCAAACCTGAGAAATCCTGGCCTAAAGGAAACAATTCAAAGCTAAAAATACACAATACTAAAGTTAAGCCACAACACTTATACCTTCTGGCACTTATTTATTTGATAAAGGGTTATATAATGCTTACTATATGTTCACTGCTCTTCTGAGAGCTTTAAAAACATTAACACATTTGATTCTCATAACAGCCCTAAGAGGTCTATATTATTAATTGGCCCATTTTTAAAATGGAGAACAAAGAGGCTAAATAGCTTAGCCAAGATGTCACAACTAGCAAGTGTAGAAGCTATAATTTGAATCCGGGGAAACTAGCTCCATGGTTTATTCCGTAAACTATGAAACTATACAATTTGCCTTTTAGTAGACATATCCTTTTAATCCAGGGAAATATCCAAAAGTAGGATTGAAATTTCAATAATTTTCTTGCCCACATTGGGGTCTTCTGCCAGAAATCCAGGAAGTCAACGTATTGCCAGTCACTGCTTGCCTTGGCCTCCCTGTTTCAAGTGGCTAGATTAGTGTAGTGGGGAAAAATACACCTCAGTTTTGGAACTCAAATGATTTGAATACAAACTCTATCCTTCCCCTTCAACTCTGTGGTTTTCACCAACTTTTTGAGCTTCAGTTTGCTTCTTGTAAAATAGTTATTAGAACTTATAGACTTGTTACAAGGAATGAAAATAAGGCACAAGGCATGCCTAGCACATAGACGGCATTAAAAGCCATAATAGCCAATAAAAATGGCCACCATTATTATTCTATTTTATAGACTGGAATTTCTTACCAATATCCAACTGGGTCCACATTCCCTTTTCCTTGTATTTCTCTACCTCACTGTCTACTGAAGTCTGAATAGCTAGCTCTAGAAAGATCCTTCCCCTTCCAGTCTGCCCCAGTAAATGAAATGCATTCTTCCATTTGTCCATGAAATCAGTAAAATCACTAGAATAGTATACATAGAAATGCATCTTTTTGTGGTTGTGGTTTGGGCCTCTTGAAAAAATATTTTCCTATTCATCTTGTTGCTATGTTGATGCCTTTATCTTATCAGTTCAGATGTAAATTCCTGTCTTCCTGTCTCCTACATTAAGCTTTTATCTAAAGCAAGACAATTTCTTGGTCTCAGTTAGAATAACATTGTAAATGATTTGATTTGTGTTTTACAACATCAAATTTAGCTCATTAGATTGTCATATATATATATCATGGCACCTAAAATGGCTAGATTAATAAAGGAAAACCTACAATACAGAGACAAGACTATAAAGAGGGTCTTCTGTAACGTAGCCCAGGATGGACTAGGAGCCATTCTTTTAATATAAGAGGACACAAGAGAACAGCTTCTCATAGGAACATAAATTTGTAAATGCTATATTACTAGTTCTACTACTCAACATAGCAAATTTATAAATATTATAGAATAAATTTTAAAATTAATAAAAATCTTTTGCAATAATAAAAGAACACTGTTTTTTCAGAGTCTCTACTCCAAGATAATGCCATCCTTGGAGCTTCTGTTCCTCCCTATTTTACTTTCAAGATCCTACTCCTGTATTCAATAACAGAATTAGAAGTGACTAACAATGACTAACAACCCAGGAGAGAAGATTGACTTTTCTAGGGACTGGCAGAAAGAAAGGGTGGGATGAAGAGAGTATAGAATTAAGAATTGAAGCCCCAGGACAAAAAACATGAGAACAAGTGGAACGAATGAGAGAAACCAGTCATTTATCCATCACCCTGTGGACTATGTGTGTGTTGGAATATAACATTTGAACCTGAATTCAAAGACTACTTGGACATTCTAAGGATTTCTTGTGTGTGCGTAGCCAAGAGTAAGTAAGATGGTGTTGTGGTGGAGTTGACCATGCTGCCTTCTATAATTAGGGAACATAGAGCTAGGGTGACACATTCATTTGAAAAAGTTTACTGAAAACTTTCTATATGTTAGAATCTGTGTCATCATCTCTAACAGGTTCCCTGACAGAAGATAGTGATAGGTTCTATAACAGTAAAATGAACAAAATTGTATGGGAATAAAGAAAGAGAGGATGAGACAGCAGAGAGAAATGTCTTAGTTACAGATCCTGGACAAGAAGAGAAAGACAATTGGAAAGGAAAGCTCATGGGCCTTGTGTTTTAGGAGCTGGGAAACTGGGAAGACATTAAAGTAAGAACTTAAGCAATTGGAAATAAGAATTTGTTATAAACAGATGTTCAATATCTAAGAACAAAACAGAGGTCTGGGTATTAGAACTATGGAACCAGAGTCAAATCAAATTGACTTGATCTTTAGTATTCCAGGTAAAGATCTGTACTTCCTGAAATCTCTTTCCTGATAAGATTAGGCAGGTCTCAGAACCAAGAGGTGAGGAATGGGTTCACAGGACATGATGGTACCAGACGCAGGAGGAATACAATTGTAGAATTACTAAGCAGATTTTTATGACTGAAGAGTAAATAAGTATACACTCATTTGGGTTCTTCTTCTCTGATCCTCTCTATCTAGGGTTCAGCAATTTTTAAATATTGGCACTAGTGAGCATAGGGCTGAAATGAATAAAATTCTTAAATTCCTTTTTTCCTTAGAACATCACTTCTAAAGTGTTTCAATGGAATTAATACAAATGGCAGAGGATATATAGATGCCCTTTGTTGGTTCTGGTGGCCAAGCCCAAAGCAGCTCTTCTTAGAGCCATGAGAAATTTGTATCCCAGCTATTTATTTGTTCATATTTTCCTTGTATCATTATTAAAATGTTTACCCCAAAACATTTTACTAACAGATAATATGAAATGTACAGTTTATTAAGCAGCTTTTGGTGCCAAGGAAACTGGCTCAATTTGAAAAGCTCCATTTTAGAGCAAGAAAAAATCATGATTTGATCTCCAAGGAATTGGTGCAATGGCTAAAGCTGGATAAAATTACTCCATTATTCTCCCTCTCACCCCTCCTCCTCCACATCCTATGAGCATTCTGACTATTTTTTGGAAATTCACGTCATGTAAACATGTCCAATGGAGTGGGCATTGATTCCACTGCTTTAAACTGGTTCCTTCTCAACAGGCTTTTGAATCTATCCTGAAAATTAGAAAACTTTTCTCTTAGAGTCATTTTGCAAATTTAAAGTATAATTTCCAGTTTTTTTAAAACAGCTTTCTTATATTTTTTGAAAGACATGCAGTTCTCTTCAGACAAATTTGAGGAAGCTTTTGAGGGAAAAATGTCAAATTTGTTCTTGCCAATTATTAATTCACAGAATTGACTTCCATCTTGTACGCCAGACTATGTAAGAAGGACTGTGACACATACTGACTAATTAAAGCACCCTGCCTTCAAACTCTGAATACACCATAATGCTTGGCTTTTACTGTCATGTTTATAATCAAGATTCCTTAAAGTCAACAGATGAGAACCATTTTGACAGATGCCGGACTTTGTTGTAAATAATGTTGAATGGAACATTCTCTCAAGGTTGTCCTACCTTTTGCAAAATCTGTCCTTCACTTTCTTGACTCTTCCAAATTGGAGACTAAGATATAACAATGGATCCTAAATAATTCCCATAAATGGAAGTTTTGAACAATTATGAAAATATGTTATGCATGTAGCCATACTCTTAGCAGCTTACTGATTTCACTTATGAAATTTCTTTCTCTGAGCAAAGATTAATGGAGTTGGTATAATGGACTCCTTTAATAATGCAATCATTTTATTACAAGCCCTGGTCATGAGAAACACTAGGGCATGAGATTCATAATATGACGAACTTCTCAAGGATAGTCGAGGCATTTCTCTTCTCATATTTGCTTTAGAAATATAGACCCTTCTGTTACAGAGCCACGAAAAGCAAAGATGAAAACTTTAATTTTCATCAATGTACAGTATGCTCCAGTTCCAGATAAAGAATGGTTTCAATTAAGATATTTGCATTGCCAATTGTTTTTCAATTCTTATTTTCTTAAAGAATTCTGTTAAGCTCAACACAAAATGGAGATGCAGGAGAAGTTATAGCAGTAGAGGCTAAGGCCAGCTTTAACTCTGAAGTTTTACTTTAAGTGTTCTGCCACCTACTCTTTCATTCCAGTGGCAGAAGCATATGGTGCTCCTGTGGCCTGGTACCAGACACTCAAGCCTGCTATCATTAAAGTGTTATTTCATAACTACCTTTGGCATTTTGTATGTTTAATTAAACAACATTTTAAGAGGTATTGTATGACCTGTTAAGGAACTCTGGATTTATGTCATGTAGGTTTAAGTCTAGCTCTGTCACTTACTACCTGTATGTGTTCCAGCAAATTACTAAATAACTTCCCTTCTATTTCTTGACCTGTAGAGTAAATATAATAACTTTTTTTACTAATAGAAAATTGTGATTATAAAATTAAATAATGCTTGTGGAGCATTGGTAATAGCAACTGCCATTTCATAAGAAAATATTAGTTTTACATAAATACCTTGCATTTCATTGTATTTATTCTTACTTTTATGTCACTTGAGTCTGGGGGAAATATTTTATTTTCCCCACTAAATTTGTTTATTCTCTTTAGCTTATGTTGACAGTCCTTTTACTTTTATTAAAATAAGTTAGTATGTTTGGCAGAATGACAAAATCGAGAATTGCGACTGCTAAGATTCTTATGAAAGCATAAAACACATTTAATAGGCAAAGGTCTCTTTATCCCTTTATCCCACACAGAGACATCTTTGTTTTTTGTTTTCATTTGCATTTGATTTTTTGTTTTAATTAAATAGTACAACTGTAAATTGGGGTTAATCCAATAACTACAATTTAAATAGCTGTAATTGTCCTTTCTTTAGTGAGCCTACCTAAAATCTCAGTGGACCTTAATGAGCAGAGTCATTGTGTATTATTGTACCAGTTGTGCTGTATGTTATGTCAAGGGAGTTATTCATATTGTAATCTAAGTGAATGGCACCCCTGGAATAGTGCAGTGCACAACCTGTGAAGCTGTACATGACAAGTTTAACACACCCATAAACATTTATACATCTTCTTGTCCTTCCGACACGGGGATGAAAGTAGTTATGATAGAGAAGTCTCACTAACTGAATGTTCTTTTGTATACACCAGGGATATTTTCTTTTCCTGCTTTAAGTTACAAGTAAAACAAAATATTTTATTTTTAAAAAATTTACAAATACATAATAGTTGTACATATTTATAAAGTACATGTGATATCTTGACACAGGTGTATAACGTGCAATGATAAAATCTGGGAAATTGGAATATCATTACCTCAAACATTTATCATACTTTGTGTTGGGAACATTGCAAATCTACTCTTCTAAGTACTTTGAAATATACAATAAATTATTGTTAACTATAGTTGCCTTATTGTGCTCTGGAGCTTATAATAAGTAGGATGTTCTTAACAGACATTAACTTCTGTAGGAATGGCACAAGGAGACTCCTAGAAATTACAGTAAAGAGTTCCGACCCTCAGAAGCCACTTAAAGGCTTAATCATGTGAATCTTTGAAATAGCCATTTCTCTGTTTTAATTTAGGGAAAAAATACTTTGAAGAGTTGTAATGGCTGATGCTTTATTTTCTTTGTACCATTATAAGACTTATGAATACATGCTTTAGAATTAGATTTTTTCCAGAGTTTTTTTATTATGAAAAAATAGACACTTTGCAAATAGAAGAAAATGTCGATAAACACATTGATTCAGGTTACTGAGCTTTCAGAAACATGAAATAAGCTGTTCATACAAAGGAATAAGTGTATGTTTGTGAATAACTTCCATTTTTATAGCCATCATACATCCAAATATTGTCAATTTGACTTTGTTAATCCTAAAAAATAAAGTTGATCTTTTTTTTTTAATTTTCAAAGGCAGAAATCAATAAGTTATTTGAAACTAATAAGAACAAAGATAGACTGTACCAGAATCTCTGGAACACAGTTAAGGCTGTGTTAAGAGGGAAATTTATAGCAGTAAATGGAGACATTAAAAAGATAGAAAAGTCTCAAGTTAACAACCTAACATCACATCTAGTTCTCTGAAAAAAAAAAACTGGGGAACCAAAAGCAAAGAGCAAAGCCAGCAGAAGACAAGAAACAACCAAAATCAGAGCTGAACCAAAGGAGACAGACACAAAAAAGCTATTCAAAAGTTCAACAAATCCAGGAGCATTTTTTTGTCTTGTTTGAAAAAAATAAAATAAAATAAAACAGATAGACCACTAACTAGACTAATAAAGAAAAAAGGGGGTTGTTACCACTGACCTCACACTGGTCATTCAACTTCAGAAGTACTGTAGAAGATCAAGGGGATGTTAAAGTAAAAAATAGTATTTTCTCAGTTACCTACAGCCCTATTACATGGTACAGTGGACTAGAAGTTAGAAGTCAGAAGACCCAGCTCTGGTCTTGGCACTGCCCATAGATAGCTGTATTTGTTTAAATGAGCCACTTTCTCTTTAAAATAGTTTCTTCCTCTAATAAAATATTATTTTCTGAACAAAACTATAAGTTTTGCTCACTTCACTCATTTGTTCTATAGATAAATGAGATAATGTTTTGGGAGCACGCTATAAATTTTTACATACAATGCCATTACAACGTAAGTTATTATGGAATATGGTTAAGTGCAGGCTCTCATGTATTTTTCATATAGCTACTTCCTAGCTATATGACCTTGGCCAAATTTTTTAACTTCTCTAACATTTAATTTCCTCCTTGTAAAAGGTTTTTAAAAAGTTTAATAATAGAACTGACTTCCTAGAATTTTTGTTCACTTTATATGAGATAGCACTTGTATTGTTTGAGTTTCCTCAAAGACAGACCTTGACAGCATTCAAGTGCAAGTAACTCAATGGGAGGTAGGGAAGAGAGGCACAGAATGGAAAGAAGCAATAAAAGGTGCATTAACAGGCAAATTACCACCCTGGGTTACCAGAGCATACTTCTGAGGAGCTCTAAGAAGTGCCACAGAAATTATATCTCAGGTGTGTGTGTGTGTGTGTGTGTGTGTGTGTGTGTGTGTGTGTGTCTGTGTGTCTGTGTGTATTTGCTTCATTTGGACAATTTCTATTAACCATCTTCAAGTTCATTAATACTCTCATTTCTCATGTTCAGTCAAACCATCACTGAGTTCTTATTTCCGATATTACATTTTTCACTTCTAGAATTTCCACCTGATTCTTTCTTATAGTTTAAATTTCCCTGCTGAAATCCACCGTCTGTTCTCTACTTGTTCTGGTTACCATTAAGGCACAATAAATTACTCACATACTTAGCAGTTGAAAATAGCCATTCTATTGTTCATGATTTTGTGGTAATTCAAGAAAGACTCACATTTTGTTGTCTTTCATGTTGTTGCAATAAGGTGTCAACTGGGGCTGCAGTCATCTGAAGGCTTAACTGATCTAAATATCAAGTTGTCCCAACCTGTAGTAGACAATTGATGCTGGCTGTCACCTGGAAACTCAGCTAGGGCTATTGGTCCACGTATCTACATATGTCCTCTCCAGGATGGCAATCTGAAAGGAGTCAAACTTCTTATCTGACATCTGGCTTCACTCAGAGGAAACATCCCAACAAGACAAGAAAAAAAGCTACATGATCTCTTTAAATAAAGGCCCAGAAGTCATATAGGATCACAGATAAAAGTCATATTAGATTGCAGATAAAAGTCTCTCTATATTTACGGGGAGGTAAAATAGATATCACCTTTCAACAAAGAGTGTCAAGGAATTGGAGGATTATGTTTCCAAATAACCATACCACATTTAACTTCAAATTATGTAATATATTTATCATAGTTCTTGTAAAGACCTTTTCAGCTAATTGCAACATCTGTGTTATCTGTAAGTCTGCTTCCACTAACACTTTCTTCTCTGGATATGGGTGATTTATCCTGCTTCTTTATATGCTCTGCAGTTACCTACAAAATGACAACTACTGTGTCTAAAAGAACAGAGGGGATTAAATTAATGTAGATAAAATTACCCTATGAAATAACATGCTTCTTCCTCAGACCACTAGGTTGGGCTGCTGAGTGAGTATTACCTAGAGTTGTATAATCTATCTTGGCTTTATTGAATCTTTAGTTGCATCCAATTCCTCACTGGATTTACTATTTTGATGGTGAGAATAGGTCTTTCCTGAATACAGAAAGATGTCTGAGATCTCTTTCTACCAGTCAACTGGCAACTTTATGGATCAGTTTTCTTTGGAGGGTTTTCTTTGCTTTATAACTCTCTACCCTTCTTCCTAGGCCCTAGTTTTCCAAGGTCTAAACTTGTTTTCCAAGTATAAACTTGGTGAAGGTTGTATCCACATCAAGGTGATCTCTCTGAGCTCTCCTGCTCCACCCTCAGCCTACAGCTGCTGGCTGCCTTGCACTTAATGAGGGCTCTGTACAGCTTGGGGGTATTCCTCTTAATTTTATTTCCCTCTACCTATCCTTTACAAAGTGCTGCTGTACATTCAGTGGAATTCCCACGAAATAGAATTTTTCAGCTGTGTGTACTTGCTCTGTGACTAGGATTATCAGGAATCTAATCACTCATTGTCCTCTAGGTATAGCCATTCAAATTAAAAGGTTGCAACTTTCTCCTTGTCCCCATCTATTGAAAGGTTTTTCACTTCGTCCCTCATGCCCCATGATGACAGTAGGAATAGGTATCGTCTCTCCTAAGAAGGGCTAATTCCTTTTTGGAATTTAGCTTTCTTGGATTCCTTTACATTGTCAGCTCTTTGAAGAGTTTCTGAGAGACTATAATTTTATAGTAGCTTATATGACCTATTTTTGTTGTTAGGACTGGAGATGGTCTTTTTCAATGCTCTATATCAGGAACTGATTTTGAATGAAAAACAGCTCCCTGCTAGTATAGCATGACCTTACTCCACAATGCTAAGAGTCTACAATGAAGTGGTTCTGTTGAGGTTCTCTAGAGACTTTATACATTACATAATTTGACAACATATCCCTGGCACAAGGCCATGAATGTCTACTTTTTGTCATCCCAAATGAATGTGAACTGCTTCTAATCTCCTTTTCAGATGAGAATTGAAAGAAACACTCATGTCATATCAATAGCCTCATGCCATGTGCCAGAAACTATATTATCTGTTCTATTAAAGATATATATGACACAGAAGCTGTAACTGGAGCTACCACTTTTTTAAATTTTTAGAAGTGCACCATTACCCACTATGGTACATCTTGTTTTTGCAGGGGCAATATCAACATTCTTTAGTTTTTGAATGTAACCATTCAATCTCTACCATTCTACCTATGATGCTTCTGATGTGCTATCTTGCATGCTGTGATGAAGCTTAAGGGGCTTTCTGATGGCCTTTCCCACTATAATGGCTATTATTCCAAAGGTCAAGGAAACAATATGTGAGTTCCATCGCTTGCTAAATATATCCAACCTTTTAAGCACGTAGGTATTAAAGAAATAAGCGCATTAATCCATAGACCCACTGAATCCACTGTCAGCTGGGCTTGACCATGTGACTTTATTTTGCACCTGGCTTCAGTACACCTTCATGCTAACAAGAAGGTTATCATATCATTGATGTGTCAGAGATAATCTCTAGACAATGTGAATTGGTTACCTACTTCAGTACAACAAACTGTTCCAAAATATTAGCCATTTTAAACAATGAACATTTGTTATCCCACATAACTTCTGAGAGTCAGAAATCCAGAAGCAGCTTAACTATTTGATTCTGAATTAGGGCCTCTTTGAGGTTTCAGCCAAGGTGTTGGTTGGGATAGAGTCATTTGAAGTTATGATTGGGGCAGGTAATCTGCTTCCATGGTGGCTGACTAACATGGCTGTTGGTAGGAGGCCACAGTTCCTTGCCACATAGACTTCTCTACAGAGTTACTTGAGCATTCACACAACATGGCAGCTAGCTTCCTATAGAACAAGTGACCCAAAGGAGACAGTAAAGAGTAAACTATGATGTCTGTTAATCCCAAACATAAATTATCATTTCCACCGTATTCTGTTGATTAGAAACAAGTTACTAAGACTCAGTGAATTAAAGCAGGAAATTTTTCCTGAAACACAGGATAACTAATAATGGTGAACACAGTTAATGATGATTACAGCTCTTAAGAATTAAAGCCTAGCCCTGAAGGAAGCAGGGCTTAGGGGTTTTGCCACAACAATAGATTGGTGGATTAATGACAGAACGTAAGAGTCCTGTGGGGCTGGTCTTGAGGGAAAATGGGTAATAAAGTGTAAACTTGGAGGTCACAGGGCCTGAGGGGAAAACATTAGTCCTAGTGGTTTCCCTATCCCTTTGTCACCTTTACCAGTGAGTCGAGAAGGCCTGATCCAACACCTATAGATTGATCACCATGCTAGAACTCACTTCATATTTCCCTTATGATTAGCCACATTATCTATTCATATCACCAGTTTGTAGGGCCCTTCATCCACAGCTGCCTACACTTTTCCTATAGAAGAAGCAATGCTTAAAACCCTGAAACCTCTTCTGAGATCTCCATGAATATATCCATTTTCTGTCACCAAGGGTGAATCCTTGATACCTATAAATGAAGTGATAGTGAGGAAAGGAAGAGCTCCCAGCCATTGTTCTTGGAAAGGATCAGGCAGTAATTAAAAATCGTCCCTCTTATTTACCACCCTTCTGTTTATTGGTTACCCTGCTGTTAACCAAAACTGGTTAATGAAATTATCAATTTCCCCTGTCACGCTAGATATTCGAAAATGTATTATATTGAAGAAATAAGTGTGTTAAGCTTCTAATAACTCCATTCATTTTTATCAGTACCAGTAGAATATCTTTCAAATGAAATGTGAAGGGAAGATCCAGAACTTCTGTGATCATTAGAGATTTCATTACACTTTCCATGAGATTGACATTGCTAACCCTAGTGCCTTGTTCATTCAAATAAAAGTAATTATATTCCATATTAATCACCTTTTTGAATTTATAATCTCAGAGGGAAAACTGTTTTTTTCAACATATAGGGCTATAATTCTATGCATTTTTGGAGAGTTTCTAAGTTTGTGAATCACTTCAAATTTTACATGGAAGTTTTGATTTTCAACCAAGATCCAAAAAAGACGAAAAATATTTTTTTCAAGAAATCCTCATTAACAATGTTGCCAAATTACATCAACATACCTGGCATTGAGTTTCTGTGTGAATAGATGGATATTACCAGTCTCCACATTCCCATGGAAATAATCAAACTTCCGTGAAATATTGCCAGCTTCTTGGATGTTATTTAAAGACCTGAAATGTCCAGGGAGGATATTCCTCTAATAAAAGCAGAGTAAACTTTTAAAGACAGAGTAATGGGACCAGGCAGAAAACTGACTCTACTTCTGAACTTACCTCAGAGTTTTCAGATTTTATCTAAACAAAAATTTTCTACTAAGAGAAAGTTTCTTTCTGAGAAAGTAAAATTCATATCAATCCCACTCTCCCTGTTATTCTTCACATTATTATTTGATTTTTCAGTATTATTCATCACATTTAGAGGTCGTATTCTGTGTCTTAGTTCACGACATATGGCACAGAAAGAAGAGATATTGAAAGTATGGATATTAGATATTAACCACAGAAAATTTTCACTCATATATCATTAAATTCACCTTGTATTTACATTTCATTAGTAAGATTTCTCTTTTCTTTTTGTTTCCTGCAAGCCTTCCAGAGAGTATAACTGTTTAGAAAGGTAATTTGGTGACATGTGGCTTTAGAGCCCCTGCTGACAGTACTGTGAATATTCTCTGCATGGGTCAACATACTTTTCAAAAAGTGAGAGTGAAAGTATAAGAACAGAAGATGCTGAAAATATGTGGTAAATAACATAACCTCTGCTCCAACCAATCAGAATGGATATTATGACTAATAAGAACACTGTCCACAATTAGTGCATCTTTATCTGTGCCGAATGCAGACTATACAACCTGAAGATGGAGATCACCAGGATAGATTTTAGAATGTAGGAATAATGATGAAGGCATGTGTGTATTTCTTTAAACATAACAGAAAAGTTGGCATAATGTAAAATTTTAAAGTATGGCAACTGATTTTACCATCCTCATCGACTCCTGCCCCCTGACACACAAAAAAAATGAAAATGAAAACAGAGAAACAAGCTATTAAGATATATGACTTATTTGAATGTAGAAAGATGTTATATAAATGCTGACATGGAAAATAGATGCCATTTTATTTTCTTTGAATTTATATTAAAGTATTTTATTTTATATGCAATGCATACATGAATGAATTCATGCCCCACATCAGTAATCATTTCTCTATCAGATAATTTCATCCAAAAAACTCGTCAGAATTTGCATAAAGACGAGTTTCATGTGAAAACTGTTTTTGGTATATTGTTAGCAATAGATAATTTGGTGAAGTCTCCAACTATGCAAAGGAGCCACCCATGATGAAAGGGGCTGATTAATACCCCCTGACAATGCATGGGATGCTGAGCAATTCTAAGAAACAGTCCAGATTTCAAAATAAAAACAAAAAAATAGGGTGACCATGGAGGAGGAAGATATATTTTGAAGTTATTTCAGAAGGGTAAATGCCCTAAGCTTTCTTTTGTGTCCTCAAAATAAAAAGAATTCTATAGAATTTTGAAGCTTTCATTGCATGAAAACAAGATTGCAAAGGAAAATGGACAAGACATGAAAATAATCACTCAGTGAACCACTGACAGTTTAAATTCTTGTTTGAGAAAGTAGAAAACTTTTTTGACTGTCTGTCACTCCTGGTCACTCTTTAGATGCCTATAAAAGAATGTATTTCATCTAAAACAAACTTTCTCTTTCTGAGATCCTAAACAACACTTTTGTAACCAATAGGCTTTTAGGAGACTGAGGAGTATGTATTCTGAATAATGGCATATTTTCTTTTCCCCTTATTGTTAACTTTGATAACACTCTTTGGTGTATCAAACTATTTCTAGATAGGAAGTTAATATTTACAACTCTCTTGCTACGTAGATGTGCTCCTATCCATAAAGATGGCAGTTTCCTTGAGTTGAGTCATTGAACCTTTTGTAAAGCATAACATTTATGAAATTATATTTTTATACATGACTACTTTTTTCAAGTATTTTTCATCAAAATTCATTTTAAAAAATGCATTTTTTCCGCCATGGACCAGTAAACATACTCATATGCTTACATATATATGTAATTGAAATGAAGACCTTTACTATGCAATGAAGGCTGATATCCTCTATTCTGACATAGTTGGGTCACTCTTAACCTGCCATATTTTGTGTTTTAATCATAATTGCTTGTCTAGACCTATTAAATCAGTATCACAACCCATTTATAAGTTGTATTTTTCAGTTTGGGGAACACCACTGTAAAGATCTCAAAATATTATTCTCTGATCCAAATGGGAAGAAATTCAAGAAATCGGGCTTTCTCTTAGAGATAATAAGTTCTCTACAAACAAACAAACCAACAAACAAATCCTCCTTCCTCTGGAAGACTAAGACAAGTGAGGTAGGAAACTGTTTCAGGCATAAGGATCTGTCTTACTAAATGCCTTTAAACAATTGCTAAAGCTTGATGGTAAAAGCCCAAAATCTCAGAACATTGTGGGAAATCTACAGTAATACGTTTGAATTCACCCTGTAGTCCCCCCTTATTTCTTCCAGAGTTATGCATTAAATGTGGAAGCACCATAGGAGCCAGTTGTCTCTTTGTTTAGAATAAGGTCATGAGGGAGACCAAGAGGGCATCTTAAGGACTGTGAGATGTCAGTGTGAACCTGATATTGCAACATTATTTTTTCAGCATAGTGATAGTATATCAATGTCAAATAGGGTGGATATTATGATAGATGGCTAATGAAGGCAAATGCCACACAAAATGGTCCCGTAGTTTTATAAGCCTACCAGGATATATTTAGTATCTTTACTACAAAAAAAGTTTTGAGGCATTTTCCTAGTGCCTAAAATTAGTTAGCATTTATTTCATTTAGATTTGCATTTGCTTTTTAAAAATATTCTGCAGTTTTCTTAAACCACAAGTTCCCAGGCATGCTTCTTCTATTTTAATCATATATATATGATTAAAATATATACATATATATATATATTCTTTTTAATTACACATTAAAGTCCATGGCCCCTGAAGCTTGTCAAAAGAAAAAACCTACACAGCAGACGATGTTATTGTTCTCTTACTAAACAAGGGCAACAAAACAGCATGACTAGAAGATTTTTCCTCATATAAAATATTTTTTCTGGGAAAATATTTGTAGGGTTAGTGTAAGAACCTAGTGGCATGCCTTACTTGACAGAGTCNAAGTTCCCAGGCATGCTTCTTCTATTTTAATCATATATATATGATTAAAATATATACATATATATATATATTCTTTTTAATTACACATTAAAGTCCATGGCCCCTGAAGCTTGTCAAAAGAAAAAACCTACACAGCAGACGATGTTATTGTTCTCTTACTAAACAAGGGCAACAAAACAGCATGACTAGAAGATTTTCCTCATATAAAATATTTTTTCTGGGAAAATATTTGTAGGGTTAGTGTAAGAACCTAGTGGCATGCCTTACTTGACAGAGTCCATTATCTGGCATTATTCATTATCTCTGACTATGGATTATATTCTAGCAAAAGGTGGTAAAGAAATCACTTTTAGAGCCACATTATCTTATTCAGGCTTTTGAAGTGTCTATGCATATTGAAGAGAGAGCTTAGGGTCCCCAAAGGTTTAATGCACCCATATTAAATAAAGAAGAGAGTCTCTTTTTCCCAGTTGACCTAATGTGGGAATAAAAAAGACCAAGAGACAAGAAAAAAAAAAAGCTACACTAAATTTAATACAAACATGTCCAGTTATTCCAAACAAGTACATTTGATACACCTTAAAATTCTAATCAACTGAAAACATTTACACAAACACCGGTCATCTTATTGCATGAAGTCTTATGTTCTCTTTGGCACAAAACAGGAAAGTATAAAAAAAGAAAAAGACATACATATAGATAGGGTATAGATGTACCCTCACTTCTCAACAAGATGCAAAAAAAAAAAAAAAAAAAAAAAAAAAGCTCATTTTGCTGTTTTCTAAAGAATTGTAAAAGACTACCTCAGCTAGAAGTATGATTTATTTATGACTAAAATTTTGTGTTCATGTGTTCAATAGAGTGTAATTTGCTCAAATCTGCCCACAGCATATTTTCAATAATTACTTATTCAACAAGTAACATGATATTTATCTTATATCCTCTCACATTCAAATGTTTATTACATATTTAAATAAAAGCTACTTGATAGTCTAATAATATTGGGTTTGTTTAGGTATATAAGTATTGCTTCTAGCAGCAAATACTTATGTAAAATTAATCTGAATAGGAAAAATATGTATTTGATGTTAATGGAACTCTAAATATATATTCTATTGTAATGTGTGTATGTGTATGCTTATGGTGACACTATTATTCTTCTTTTTAGCATAAATAAGCAATATTTAGTTAAATATAGCATTAGCAATTGTAATATTGCTGAAGTTAAATCTTCACAATAGTAATATTGAGAGTCTTAAAATTAGTTAGATATTGAAAAAAAAAAACTTAATTACTTTAGTCTTAAGAGACTCTACATAATTTCTCACAAAGACACTTCAAGTCATGTGTGACTTGGTTCCAAATACTATAAGTCTATATTATTAATCTTTGACTGCTAGACTAAAATGAGGATTAAAAGCCTTCCAACTAAAATCTTTATCTTTAATCATTAGCAAATATTTGCGTTACAAGTTTGTTAGAAAACCTGAGTTTGCTCTTTGTTGTTACAACAGTTTTTTTTTTTTTAATTTAACTATGGAATTTCTGCTCACTTTCATAGACTATATAAACTATACTGTTTTAGTGTCATGAGAAGACATCCATTGAGTGGACAGGAAGCATTAATAAAAACATGTCATTTGCTGGGAGAAAGTTTTTGCAAACTATGCATCTGACAAAGGTCTAATCTCCAACATTTATAAGGAACTTAAACAAATATTCAAGTGAACAACAACCCCATTAAAAGCAGGAAAAGGACATGAATAGACACTTTTCAAAAGATGGCATACATGTGGCCAACAATCGTTTGAGAGAAAGCTCAACATCACTGATAATTAGAGAAATGCAAATCAAAATCACAATGAGATACGATCTCACACCAGTCAGAATAGCTATTAATTAAAAAGTCATAAAGTAACAGATGCTGTTGAGGTTGCAGAGAAAAAGGAACACTTATACACAGTTGGTGGGAGTGTAAATTAGTTCAACCATTGTGGAAGACAGAAATACCATTTGACCCAGCAATCCTATTACTGAGTATATACCCAAAGCAATATAAATTGTTCTATCATAAAGTCACATGCACATGTATGTTCACTATGTATGTTCACTGCAGTGCTTTTTACAATACCAAGCGCATGGAATCAACCTAAATGTCCATCAATGACAGACTGGATAAAGAAAATGTGGTACATATATACCATGGATTACTATGCAGTCTTAAAAAAGGAAGAGGTTACGTCCTTTGCAGGAATATGGATGGAGCTGGAGGACATTATCTTTAGCAAACTAATACAGGAACAGAAAACCAAATACCACATGTTCTCACTTATGAGTAGGAGCTAAATGATGAGAACACATGGACACATAGAGCGGAACAACACACACTGGGACCCCTCAGAGGGTCATGTCTCATTGGAATCATTAACATAATATGTCACAGTTGTGGTGAGAATAATCCCTCTGTAATGATACCAAAAAAATCTATATTAGTTCTGTACAAAATAGCATGGGCTAAACACACACACACACACACACATATATGCAAAGGCACTCTGTTGCTGAGTGAAACTTTTTAGGCAGGGTCAAACAGAATAAGAAGAAATGTTAAAGAGTAAACCTTTGAATTTTAATTCCACTATAAGGAAAAAAGAGTGATCCATTTGTGAGCCAATAATTAAGAAAAGTAAGTTGCCTTTTTCAGTGGAAATAAACATTTTCTTGATAATTAAAGGGGTTTAATTGCATTAATTGGTCTGTAGTTCTATCCATTTCAGTGTATAATGCTGTTTGATGAGTGCAATTGGACAAAAAGAAGAAGTATTTAAGGTAGAAAATAAAAGAAATGGCAAATCATTGACTTGGTATGGCCTTAGATAGCATAAATTAATGTTTTATCTGGACCATTTGTGGAAGTTCCTAGTGGGTTTACAAAAGATTTGAGGGTGGCACAGCTTTTAAATACATCCACAAATTCTTTGATACCCTTTCTTTGAAGTGACAATGTTTTATTTCCTGCCTCTTGAGTGTGGGCTGGATTTAACAACTCACTTCTAATGAATAGTGTGTGGCAGAAGTGAGAGTTATGGCATACAAGATTAGGACATAAAAGATATTTTGCCTTTCTCCTTGGTCTGTCCTCTTGGATTGCACTCTCCCAAGGAAGCAGCTGCAATGTCATAAGGACACTCAAGGAGCTCCAGAGAGAGGTCCATTGGAAGAACTGGGGCTTCCAGACAACAGCCTTGTGAGTGAGCCATCATGGAAGCAAATTCTCCAATCCAATCAAACCTTCCAACAATTGGAGCACCAGTTGACACTTATGGACCACCTCATGAGAAACTCAGAACCAGAACCACCCAGAATAGCCATTTCTAGATAATTAACATTTGTTGTTTTAAGTTGCTAAGTTTTAGGGTAATGTGTTACCCCGTAATAGATAGTAAGAACACAGGAGCTTAACGGCTTGTATCATTAATACCAGATGTGCAAAACACAGTCCTGAAAGTTCCCAAGAAAAGCACTCCAATGGTGCAGGGGGGACTTAACTGATGTCTGCAGACATCTTCCCTCGAAAGGAACAGCCTCACCCTTAGCTGATCATAGACCTGACATTTCACTCCATTTAATCAAGAGAAGAAAGAACAAAATTAGTACAATTTTGGTCTATGGAGAAAGAAACTAAAACTCCTTCCTTCAACTCCTCTCCCTCTTACTATACCTCAAGGAGGAACAAGAATCTGGTGAAAAACATTCTAACACCAAGGAAGAGCATGTACTATATTGAATTTCTTGGGGAGTAGCTATGGGTTAACAAGTCTAGTCACATTTAGCAACTCTCATGAAGCCTAGATAGTGAAGACTCTGAGGTTCCCACTATAAAGTAAGTCTATACAATCTTCTCTCTTTCTACTTTTTTCCTCTTCTATCCACAAGTCTGCTAGAAAAGCCCAGAATTTGTTTTTTTCTCAAAAAAAAAAAAAAAAAAAAAAAAAAAAAA